>NC_089754.1:40504770-40577270 GCF_040412425.1 Macrobrachium rosenbergii | reverse complement strand
AAAGACAAAAAATGGTAAAAATTTTTCTCATGCTTTCTCTATGCCGGTGTAACAATACATACATACAAAAACATGCATGTACGTAAATACGTACATACATTCATACATATATATTTTTGATATATAAGTGTGCGTGTGTGTGCGTATGCGTCATGATTTAATAGTGCGTGATAGTGTTAACTGGTCTCTTTTGGGGCATCAGGAGTGTTGGAGGAATCAGACCTACTAGGATCAAAACCTTGAGATGGGAGGCTGTTGATGATGGGTGGAGATATGAGGGAATGAAGGTACAGGAAAGACATGAGTTACGGAATTTTAAAGTGCTGTTTTGCGTCGTCCGGCGCTGGAGGCGACATACAAACACACTATATGTATATATATACATTATATATATGTATATATATGTGTGTGTATATACATATGTATAAATATATTACATACAGTATATATATATGTATATGCAATTTATATATGGATATATATATGTATATATTATATAACATATGTCTGTATATATATATATATATATATATATATATATATATATATATATATATATATATATATATATATATATATATATATATATATATATATATATATATATATATATATATATATATATATATATATATATATATTACACACTAAACTCACATTTATTTATTTGAGAAATGTGGCAATGAACTGTGATCGATTACCAAAGCCATTTTGTTTTATAATTATTTCAACTATAAGATTCCATGACCGGATGAACTATTTCTCGGCACAGATACAGTGACATACAGATTCTAATTTTAACCTTCGCAACATCACTTGATCTTATCCTGACATTTATTTGAAACGTTACACATGGCAGTGTGACCGAGAAGGGCTTATTAACCGAAACAAGATAAAGTGAAAGCTGATGTACTGCTCTTCTTAAGTAATGGCAAATCCGCCTCTTACAGGGGCCGGTTAAAATAGATCATTCTTCCTTGCGAAGTAGATTCTCACTTGGTCGTTGCAGTTTTTTTGAAGTGCCAAAGATTATCCGTCATAATTTTCATAAAGGTTATGAACTTGTGTCATTTTAACTCTCACTATTAGAAACAAGTTATTGGACTTATTCTAACTTGGTTAGTTCATTTGCTTGAGATGTTTCAACTTAGTCACTGAGGTTTTCGATTGATGAGGGAATTTACTGCAGCTTTTATTGAATATTCGGACTAAGCCAATGCAGTTTTCACAAAAACCAAAATGATTCATTATGCAAATTATTCAAAGATGAAAAACGGGGGTATGACAGAGGGAAGGGCGGAAATATAAAATGCGTTCCAAGTCCTCCCCACAACAGCAATGAGGGTTGATGGAATGTAAATGCGAATTGAATATGAAGCTTTTACTGTAATACTGGCCTACTGAACCACATTGCTGTCCCCTTTCAGTAATTCTGGTATCAGAAGATATGAATAGTAAATTGTATGTAGTACAAGTGAATCAATTCATGCAAATAGGCAATGATGGCCATGAATATTCTGCTATGCACTTCGCGTACTCTCATTCACAGGGCATCCATAACCAATCTGACCTATATTCGGCTACTTGTTTGGTATTGGGAGTACCAATATTTCGCATAGCGCCTAATGGTGCAAACGTTCTACATTTCCAATCACTAATTCTATGATTTTTAAATGCCACAAAACGTCTCATTTTATATATCATAATATATTTTTCGATACGCTTTTCACTGACAACCTTGAAATTCAGACAAAAATAGATGAATAAATTCCCCTTCTCAAGTGGAGTTAGGATCCGCCATATCTAGAAAGCTGGTGGAAGCACTCAGCCGATTACATCACCAAATAAATACAATACATCAGAATTAAAGCCCAATAACTTCAGCGGCCATACGAGCTGTTGATGGTGTCTTCCAAAGACGGGAGCTCTGCCATTTTTCCATACATGGTGATTCATCTATGTTGCACATCGATCAGCGAAATTCTCATCCCTATTGTCAGTGGAAAAATGTTTGTATTTCGTGTGACAGGAAAACAAATGGATTGAACGAATAAGTGAATAATTAATGGATGAAAATGCCACGGGAAAAAAGTAAGTCATGGTAGCAGCAATAATGGTTATGGTAGAAGTGATAGTAATTATAGAATAAAATGAAAATGTGAGCCTTTAAATAAATAGGACTGTGAAAAAGTATCCTCAATATTAGTAACAGTAGCAATAATATTAGAAAAAAAGCAAGGAAGTAAAATTAGATCTTGGGTTCGAATTTGTTGGTAATGTATTACCGATAAACTTCAAACATGTGGAGAAAATGGCACTCGGTCGAGAGTAGCAAGTTTGAGGAAATTTAGATCATAATCAAATAAGATTTGGTTGTAGATCAGGCCAGCTAATAGTCAGGAACTTACTGTCTCCCTGCTCATTAACACATGAAATTCATCATATCATTATACTTCGTTAAATGACGTAGCGAATACCATTTACTTAGGTATAATGATTATTGATGGGTATTTCTCACGGGGCTTATTGGAAACCAGAACGGAGATTAACCCCGGCCTACCGTAAATCAGTATTTCGCCTTAGAAGGAAATTGTTGTCGATATTTCATAAAAAAATGGAAAATCAAGGCACGTGATATACTCATAGTCGTTATGTTTTATTTATAAATATGATTTTTCAAAATAAACATAGGACGACCGTTAGCGTATTCCATAAACAAAAATATAGATTGTTAGTATTATAATTGTTAATATTTCTTGGAGGTGTGTCTCTGGAAAGGGCTAACCTTCCGGTTTTCAGCAGGTATTTTCGGATGAGGTTGCAAGACCAGCGTTCTGTTCCACAGATGTCCAAGGGAATTATGTGACGATCCTGTTTGGCACATCTCAGTGGTTACTCATCCAAGTACTGATGCTGACCAGGATCAGTTTTCTTAATGTCGCTGATCTGACGACCATTGACAAAGTGGAGGTGTTGCTATTATTATATGTGCACTCATTGGATACAATTATTTTATCTTTGGTGGACATATTCTGTTTAAATTTTATAGACGAAATTTAAATTTTAAATTCTTAGGAGCATCCTTCCTCCGTGTCAACTATTTCATTCTTTTATCGTTTGTTGTAGGGGAACTAGAAAGGGGAATTAGTAAGTCCCCAGTTGATGACTAATCGATCAAACCCTGTTTACTACATCAGTTATTCATTTATTTACTTGCTGAAAATATTTAAATAACCACACACACATATATATAAATAAAGACAAAATCCAGGAAGGAAAGAGAAACAATGGAGTGCTGCAAGGCCTTTCGACTTATAGTCCTTTACTTAGCAGACGTCTAAGTAAAGGACTATAAGTCGAAAGGCCCTGCAGCGTTGTTTCTCTTTCCTTCTTGGATTTTGTCTTTTTTTTTGTATATTCACCACGTTCTATATTTTCGTGACTCAGGTATACACATATATGTGTATAATATATATATATATATATATATATATATATATATATATATATATATATATATATATATATATATATATATATTCTGCCTTAGTCACACACACACAATATGATTCTGTAGTCGCATTCATGAATTTAAAATAACTTTCTCGTCTTTCAAAACATTTTAACTTTTATGAATGAGAGAATGAGAGAGATGAGGTGTAAATGCTTCACATCGAAAGAATTATGTTCGACTATTTTCGTGTGCCACCTGACCAAATCTCGGTGCCAGCACATCCATTTATTCATAACAATATCAAATTTAGTCTCATTAACAAAATACCCCGGGATCACCGAGGCATCGCTAATCCAGTTCTACGTCCGCTGAATATTCATCACAGTGACTGTTGTTGTTTTGCTCTTTGCTCTTTATTAGAAAAATCCTCGGTCGTTCAGAAGAGCTTAACGCTTCCCTTAGTCTGTTTTATAATGTCTACTACACCTCAGGCTCATTGGGGGAGGAGGACTGAATGCGTCTACTCTCTATTGTTGGGGCATTAATGGAGTACCAAGTATGAATGGGAATGAATAGAAACAGTATCGTACATGTACCTGTTGCTTTAAAACTCAGGATTAATCCAGTAAACCATCGAGAAGTTTAATTACTTTTTTGTGTTTAATATTAGGTAAATTGTTATGTGAGTAAGCAGTGGAAAGGAATATGCGTCAAAAGATGGGTCACAGTAGTCTTGGCGTTCTCACTATGCAAAATTTCATGGTAATCTTTAATGAGCAAATAAATAAGGGAAAAAATAGGTGTATAGAGCGGGAATAAGATTTCCTGACCTATTCCAGTGAAATCTTATTTCTTAGGCAGTGGTCAACGAGAGGAAGCCCTCGATAAAGTTACATAGGCCACCAGGCCCGAAGAAAACAAGAAAAAGAGAGAAACATAGAGGAGATTTTTTCGTTATTATTTGCTTATTTTTATTTATTTATTTGTTTATTATCGAGAACAGAGGCCAGTGGGACAAGCAGCCTACTGTCCCGTGCTCGCCAAGGAACAAACATGTTCTTAAAGGCCCGTAGAATCGATAAAATCACCTCTTCAAGGATGGAGGATAATGAGAATCGGCTAAAACCCGAATCCCAAGAGCGTTCAAGGCGTAGCGGTAGCGAGAAAGAAATTTCCCAAGAACATCAATGAAAACAAACGGGCAAATAAGACCAGAACGGATTGGGCGGCGATAACATTCCAGCATGAGGGAGATATTTGGATCTGGAGACTCTGGTGATTGAGGGAGAAGAGAAGGACGTGACTGGAAGGGAGAGAAGACAAGAGGGGCGTGGCGGGGACTCTGTTGCAGGACCCTCCCTGGTGGCTGCGATCTCTGGCATGCAAGGTCGTCTCTGCATTTGGGATGTGGCTGACGATGCATTGCGCATCCCAAATCAGAGATTGCTAAAGAGATATGAAGTTTTCTCTTTTTTGTTTTGTTTTTCTTTTGTGGTGGTTGTTTTTTTGCTATAGAATACAGGACATGTACATATATGTGTATATACATATATATATATATATATATATATATATATATATATATATATATATATATATATATATATATATATATATATATTTATATATTTGTGTGTGTGTTATTGTTCATATACATAAACTAAATACATTTGCCGAAAGTAAAATGAATGTTTGAATTTATTGCTGAAGTATAGTCAGTGTATATGTTGCTTTGCTCCAATCTCTCTCAAAGTAAAAAAAGTTTCGAGCATAGCCTATGGGTTTCCTTATAATAATACTTACCAGTAGGCATAATATCAAGGAAGATTCTGGGTATTATTATGAAAAACTAAATTAATAAATAACGCATATTTATTCACCGCGGAGTGTTGATTTGAGAAGGCCATCCTGCATTCGAATTTTTTTGGGAGTTTTTGGGTCTTTTGTCTCTTTGATAATATTTGTATGTTGAAGTGATGCATTTCTTTCCTATCCGATTTCTTAAGGCACTGAAGTCCCAGTTTTATATAGTTATATATGAATATATTCATATGTAACAGATATTTTTATAATTGAATAGCATCATATAATCACTTCAAAAGCCATCTCAGATGAAAAGTTGAATTCTTGCTGGTATAATAGAAAGTCAATAATTTTAAATATATTTGCCGATTATGTACGTGGAATTTAGTTAATGGAATATTAAATGTAACTGGAAATCACCCTACAGAAAGCATTCCCATATCAATAAAAAAAGATGCTATAAATTCATAACTCCTGTCCAACTTTGTTAGCAGATAATTTAATTAATTACGAGCGAAATTAGAAATTCATATTGACGAGAAGTTAGATCTCAGTGACTTCTTGATAAATATTATTGGTCAAAATTTTGGGCATCCTCCGCACAGACAAAATATGTACCGTTTTTTGATAGGCCTGTAACCTGTTTCGTTTCCGGAGGCACTAAACCATGGACCAATCCCGATTTTGGCACCTTTTATTTCCATTTTATTAGCTGTGACCACAACAGCACATCTCAGCTGACTGATAGCGTTTTCTGACAGGCAGTTTAATCATGTTTTATTGCAGTTATGATTTTCTCTTTAATAAATGGTCAATAACTATGAATGCCAAATTGGAATGATTACCATGTCAGAGTAATAGCTAACCATATTGGTCTTTTCCTATAACTTTTAAAAGGAATTATGAATATAATAAAAGCAGCGATGAGGAAAATCTATCTTTCATTTTATATCTGTTGCAGTAGCAATAGAGAAAACCCCTTTTCATCTTAAATTTGTTGCATAAATTTTTTAAACCAATAGACAGAAGATAGCAGATAGCCGCTTCGGCCTTTGAGTCTAATAGTAGCTTATAAGTTTCGTCTGGGAGTGGACTCCAAAATAGGAATTCCACAGAGAGAGAGAGAGAGAGAGAGAGAGAGAGAGAGAGAGAGAGAGAGAGAGCTCTTGCAACGATTACTGGTTATCAGAGGCTGAAGATAAGAGGCAAGCGGTGCGGTGTGATAAGGACTAAAGTGGTACAGCTCGTGTTCAGCAAGAAACATGTTTACTTAAATGCTTTGTCATCTGAGCACCTTTTCTGGCATTATTTTAGGATCTCGCTGCCAATTTTCGCACCCAGTAGTCAGTATTGATGGGGAATTGAATGTGCATGTTTCACTAAGGCACGAGCAAGAACTTGCACGGCTGCAAATGCGTCGTCATTGTAGGCTGAAGGCGACTGCCGGCCTCCATAAATCTTGCTTAGGCGAGCGTGGTAAAGGCATCTGTGGGATGGCTGTTGATTTGGAAAATAACATTTCGGTATTGCTGAGTTGGGGTAAAACCATGAACAGTAGTGCTCGATGGAGCCATTTTATCATTCATTCATTCAGCGAGGGGTTCTTGTTACAAAGTTTGAAGGCAAGATGACAGTAGATATGCTAGGAATATTCAATTCCATAGGATTTAACTGGTAGATATAAAGATGGCGTATACAGCTCCAGAGCACACACCTCCAAGTGCAATAGTCGGAAAAAAATATTTATTGGATCTTTGTTTTTCTTCATCATTCCATTGTTTTCTTCCCTCTCTCCTCTCTCTTTCTCCCCTTCGTCAAGTCTTCAACTTTAAAAGGGAAAATGGCGTTACCGTCATTCTGAATACAAATAGCAAGAACCAGCAAGAATTTTTTTTTTTTTTTTTTTTACGAAGCCTGTAAGAAGAAGATACGCAGCTATTTTGTAAAGCGAAGTAGTGAAGGCGAGTAGAGAGAGAGAGAGGCTAGGAGGGTGTGGGACTGGCGGGTCGAGAAAGAGAGGGTTGATATGGCTTTGTTGGAGAAGGGAACTCCTCCGCTTTGCTGGAGATAGGAGAGATAAATCAGGCGATGGAAGGAGAGAAGCGGCCTGGGAGAAGATGGAGGACAAATTCTTGATAAATACGATAAAATAACAACGTAAGGCTAAATGGAATGCGCGATTAACAAGGGCAAGTATTGATTAAGGTCTTGAACGATGGATACGAAGCTGCGGAACTGTTCATTTCACAATGCAGAAAGCTATTGTTTGGAAGCACTTGTCTTTTGAGTAGTTTTTTCTAAGGAACTGTTATTAAAGATGAACTGGAAGGGAAATTATTTGTTACTTTTTTCTTTAGAATTGAGTTTGACTAATGCTAACAATTTCTTGACCCTTCGAGCGTCCTGTGAATACGATATCTTCATTTATCTTCATTTGGTTCCAGGCTTCTAGTGACAAGCGTTTCTAAAATGTGAAGAAATCTAGAAGTTAAGAGGGCACTGTATTTAATAAATTCTACATACGTATCTGGTAAAAAGTGACCAGTAGATTCTACATTTATGGTAGATTATGTTTAGGAGTGAATAGTAAATGATTACACTAACTGAATCTGGGGTAAAATTTTTAATAATAAAAAAAAAATAAGTATAGGTGTAGGGGAAAATAGCAAGTTATTAGAAACACTGGAACGGAATAGAATTAAACAAAATATTAAAATATGTGCTTAGAGTAGAGTGATAGAGAAGAGTGATAAACGTTCAGAAACGCTGACTTCATAGAAGAGAAATATTCAAATATCTGAATTTATGACGGATTATTTTGGGTTTCACTGCAGTGTACCGTAAAGGCGTATTCCCTTTATCCTGAATTCCTATTTCTTTGCAACGTGATATTCTCTTCGGGGATTAACAACAACAATGAAATAATTTTCTGTCTCTGTCCCTCTCTTATAAGTCGCCGTCAGATGCGATATGTTCCAGCGTTGAGTGTCGGACAATTCGAAATTCCCGAGGGATCTCGCTGAACCGGATGATGTCGCTTCAGCGGACAAAATGGCTGACATCAGCACTTCGGCAATTTGGATCTCGGGAGATTTCGAAAAAGAATTGCCGGAAAAGGTTGTCTTTTTTTTTATTATTTTATTTTTCGTCGTCTGATATTTTGCTTTTCCGTTTGGGCCATCAGGCGGACCCTAATTATTTGTCAGTTATTGGTTATAGTTTCCGTGAATAGCTTGTTCTTCTGTGTCATAAATGTTTATGTATATGTATATATATATATATATATATATATATATATATATATATATATATATATATATATATATATATATATATATATATGCGTATGTCTTTAATTTCATTTATATTGTCTCTAAGTTTTGATGTCTCTTCCGTTGAAGGAACAAATTACTATTACAGCATCTTGCTGTAATGAATTTTGTCGTCATATTGCTCTTATTATTAACTTTGGAGCCATCGGAATTATTTTAGGAATTGCACACTAATTGTTACAAGAATTATCTTGTTATGGAAAGAATGGAAACAGTTCCAAGATCGTCGTATGCAATGAAATTTATAAATGCGAAACATACGATAGCGTCATTTGCAACAGGACAAGCAATCAAACAGAGTAGCTCATTATATTGGTTAGTCGAGAGCCACTGCGGCCCGTTGCACTGACACTCGACCACAAAGGCCTCGGGTCTGTTGAAATTTTCTAAACATTGATTTTTAGCAATGGGAAAAAGGTTGTCAGCTCTGTGCCCTTACTCCAGTTGTGGTACGTCAGTAACCTGTGGTTTTCATTGGTGTTCGGCCACCCACTCAGGGACTGCCCACACCCAATTTATCAAGGTAAAATATTAATCACAATCGGGATGAATTCAGAGCAAGAAAATTATTTCGAACCTGTCTGATCAACGCGGCCTTTCAGATGCTTTACGTAAAGAGACTTTTCTATTAGTTTCAGTTAGAGGCAACTTTTCCCCATCTTCTTGATTGCGAAGATATTTTTAGGTGTATTTTTTGGTGAGAGTTACAGTCAAAGAGAACCTTTCATCAACATTAATCAGAAACGCGCATGCCGGGTAATCGGACGTCACGTTTTCTTTTGTAAATCAGCCAGCTGTTTACAGTCCCGGATGAATGGAATCCTTTTACCTCAAGCAGCCATTAAACGCCATTTTGCTCTTTCTGTTAGTTTTCAGACCTCACTGTGATATACTGTTGCTCACCCTGTTTATCTGATATTTCATCAGATCGCTGACCGTAGTAGTCACGAAATGGAACGCGCATATTATCATTGTTGTTATAAAAATATTTTAATCAGACCACTGAGCTGATTAATGGCTCTCATAGGGCTGACCTGAAGGATCAGGATGAAATGGAGCACCAGGTCCAGGCCATAGGCCCAGCACTGGACATTGAAGATCCACCAGACTAGATTGATATGGTGCAAAATAATGCGAAAAGGAAGAGTCATTGCGTCACGATGAAGTCCTAAAACAAAAACAAAAAATAATTTGAGACTTGGGGCCCTTCGTCTGGTTTCATCAATGTCTCGTCCTTTATCGTCTTAGGATTTCCCGGGACACAAGATTTCCCAAGAGAACACTGACGGAAGAGGGATTATCTTTGGCCCCTCCGCAACGAAATACTTTTGCTCCAGGCAGCAATGGCAAATGGACAGACAGGTAGATAACAGACTATTGTTTTCGACAGGTCATGGACGAAAACTAAGATTTCTTCATAATTTAGGAATAATCAGAGTGAATAATAAAACAAAATTCACATCTGGAAATCAGTATTATGGCGGCCATTATATCTGGGAGCGATTAAGAGAAATGCTTTCATCAGATTTATGAGGCATTGATTCCCTTGAGCCTAGTTAGTTCTTCACCGTGGGATTCTCGATATACATTCAGTATACTCTGAAATGATCTCACATTATCTTTACATTAGCTCTTTAAACATGGCGTATATACAAAAGTTTTTACACACCGTCAATTACGTCTTATTAAGCCACTGTGGACCAGCTAAGCGATGAATGAGGCACTCTGTAATTTTGATGACTGTAGTGAGCAACATTACGGATAGAAAAGTGCATGATGCCAGCAATTTTATCCTTAAAGACGTCCTGAGAACTGGAAGGGTAACATCTGGAGTCATACCCTATAAAGGGAAAAATGCGTAAGGTGATTATAACAGGGGATGGTTACCGAGGAAAGACAAGACAATGGGCATGCCATACTCACATTTTAATGCTGAGTCATAGATGAAACCCCCTCCACCACAGAAAAGTTCTTACAATACTTCTTATATCACAATATGTACTACGTAAAATTTTCATCTCTACAGATTCAAATCTTCTTTCATTCGCACTGAACATCCACACTTCACTTCCTTAGAGGAGAGTTGATTAAACAGTCTCTTCATGCAACCCAGTCTTCATTTTCCTAGACACTGAGGGTTCCTAACAATCTTTTGGACACACCCTGCTAACTTTCTTACATCAACTTTTAGTATAAGCCTCAGCTACTCTCTCAACCTACCGTCGTCCAATATATAATATATACTCCCAGTTCCATTCTTTCACCACCCATCCATACTAATATTTCCATTTCCCCTCATAACTCATTCCTGCTCACATTTACTTTCAACTTTCCCCTCTTTCAAAGATAGATAGACTAATAGATTTATGAAATGCTGACAAACAAGATCGTCTGAATCATAATGAAGTAAGCGGATTCCTCATTCGTTCTTAATTTGTTCTCATCATACCCAATGCCCTTTCACCTTTTACTGCCTCTCCTGAGAACAGTGACCTACTCAGAGCTATAAAGGAGAGTAAAAAAAGGGTAGGAAAGTTCCTTACTCAACAGAAAACTAAAATATATAACAAAAAGAAAGATTTTCTTTGGGTGAATAGGTACTGTTTAGGTTTGAGATTTTTTTCTGACCATTTTGTGTAGAGTCATGTTACCTCCACCAGCTACGTAGGACGTAAAGAGTATACCACCAGTTTACTGTTTGTTTTTTTATATATTTATTTAACAGGCTTTTTTAAGTATGCTTGAATGCACAAGATATTTCGGGAAGATACTGATGTAATTCAATGAAATTTCTTTACTCCCCCGTAAAATTAAAGGTGATGTATTTACCCGTGTCTGTTTATTTTGTTGGTTTTTCAGTGTGCCTTTCGAAAGATTCTCGAAAGATTTCAAGGAAATTTCGTGGAAAGGTGGGCCATGGGCCAAGAAAGGAGTTGGTTCGATTCTAAGATGATTCCGGATTCAGATGCAACTATGGGGCATAATTTTACCTTGAATGGAGGCATTCACTTTGAGTGTGCTTGATGGTTCTTGACCTTTTTTTTCAGTTCAAAAACCTTTTTGCATTTTTCCGTCGTTTAGCTCTTTCGGGATTATTCGGTTTTTAATTAACCTTGCTCCTTTGCAAAAGAATAAAAAAAAATTAAAATTAATAATTTATTTTGCTCAGTTGTTTCAGCATTTTAAGCTTAAATTTTGTTCAAAGTTTATCCGTGTATAAAGCATATCATCAGTTGTCATCTTCATAGACGAAATAGCAACAAAGGTACCTAATTACCCTAGTCAAGATTTACTGTGACATATAAGTATCAAGTAAGTTAAGCAAGTTCCAGTATTTATATGAGTGCTGTATATGAATATTTGGGATATCTTTGTACATGCTATTGTTTTCATCTTTTTTTATTTGCAACAAAGGTGAATTTATTCGATGTCCGAAAAAATGGTAAAACTTTTCACGTGCACTATATGCCACATTTGACTGTATCATTTCGTATAAATTTGCTTTATATTAGAAAAAATTTCTAATAGAAATTTATTTTAAGCTATAATTAAATTTCGTGACAGTGTCTACAGATGTTCCACTCATATTCTTCATATGAAAATTATCCTTATATATTCAAAATTTCTGTGAATTATTACTTCCCTGGCTTTTTTTACATTTACGTTTTCCAAGGCGCAAAAAGCCTCTTTTAAGTGACTTTCAAATATCATTTATTCCTTTTCTGATATTTTAACACATTCATTCATTCCATGAAAAGAGAAATTCACTTTAAACTAATTTCTTTTGTCTATTAAATTCTCTTCTCTCAGTAGTTTTCACTTTTACTTTTTTTTTTTTTACTATTTTCGCTATCGATTGTTCCTTCCTCCTTGGACAATATGTCCCCATTTCCATTCCCAGTAGTTACATTCTTTTCGATTTTTTTTTTTTTTTTTTTTTTACTTTATCCATACATTATCTCTCTCTTACATCCAAGAATTCACTTTTTTCGCTTTGTCGGCAGATATGTATCTTTTGTGTATTTTCTTTATCACGTCAATGTTTCCTCGGATTGCAATTTAGAGAACCCCTCCTTTTCTTTCCTTTTCGTGCGTTTTCTTTAATATGCAAATATTTCCTCGGATTATAGCACATTGATGAAGTCCAGAACTCTTCTCTAATCCTCCTTCTCTCTCTCTCTCTCTCTCTCTATATATATATATATATATATATATATATATATATATATATATATATATATATATATATATATATATATATATATATATATATATATATATATATATATATATATATATATATACATACATATATATAATTTATATATATGTATATATATTTACATATACATATAATTTATATATTTTCCAGTCATGTCTATATTCCTTTTGACTACATGATTTTTTAACAATCTCACTACCCCCATCTTTCTCTCTCTCTCTCTCTCTCTCTCTCTCTCTCTCTCTCTCTCTCTCTCTCGTTTGTTTACATCACGTGAACCGGGAACGTATTTATTCACTCCCCTTTTTCTCAGACTTGTTTACAGTTTCTGTTCCAGGCAAGACTTAGAGCAAAAGGGAGGCCTTAAGTCAACAGTCTAATGCGGACTCCACACTGGTGCCTCCCTACCCCGACCTACATAACCACCTACCTCCCAACACCCATGTTCCCTCACCCCCACCCCTCACTAGACCTCCCGTCTTCCTTTGCCTCTTCTTTTCTCTCACAGGTTTCTTTCCAGGAATTTCTTTTTTTTCTTTTGAAAAGACTTCCCCGATCATCTTTCTTTTTATTTTAGGTTTTGGAAATTGTTTCTGATATCGTTCTTTTTTTATTTTTTTTTATTCTAGTATTAAAGATTTGCATTTTTTTCTTGCTTCTTGTGAATTTTCAATTTATCATAGTAGTTTTGCGTGGAGGGTCAGAAGTAATCAGAGGACTTCTTTATGTTCGTTCGCGTGTCCGTGTTTGTTTTGTAGAGAGTTTAAGGCAGCATCCAAAATCATTTGACTGTCCAAAATCATTTGACTGTCGAATCTGTGCCCTCCCTAAATGTTTTATTGTTTTAACTAAGACCTTCGGATGTGCGTTTATAAAATATGGCCATAGTTTTTGTGACACCGTAGAAATCTCTGTAGAATTTTGAACGTGTGACTAATGTGTCTGGTTCTAAGAGACGTAAAGTTTTCTGCAGAATATAGAGATTTATATAAGATTTGGGCCATCTGTTCCTTCTCTCTGCGGGAAGGAGGTGGGCCATTACATTGCCATATCCTGAGATAACATTACATTAGGGCGGATGAGGATTCTGAGAGGCGCTCTTTCGTAAGAGTTAGAAGTTACATCTCTTGTCATCAGTTATTTCAGTGCTGATGCTTCTTCGTTGAGGGCCATACCCGATTGCAGTTAGGTGGGGTTTTATAACTGTTCCTTGTTGCTCATCAGTAGTGGTATTCTGTGTCCTAAACTTTTATGTTTTTTTAAATGTACAAACTTTTCAATCACGCTATCGTGAAACCCGTTCGTAGTTAAAAGCTGCCTGATCCAGTCAAGTTCCTTTTCGTGGCCACGTGAGAATGTTTATTGGAGTGATCGTATTCCACTTTAGGGTTCACACACCTTCCAGTATTGGTGGGTTTGTAATATACCAACGTTATGAACTTCATACAAACTTTTGGTCCTGCCCAAGTTCACCTGCTGCAGCAACAAGGAATCCTTTAGCTGTTAACTTGAACAGATTTGGCACCCTTTAAGAAATAGTAGTATTAGAACCACATGATAAACGACTGCATCCGTAAAAGGATAAAATTCACTTCTGAGACCGCTGCTAATAAGCAGGACCACTAAGAACCGGGTATAGCATGCCATAGAACCCCACAAATCACAGCCAAAAGGAAGGAGCAAATGAACATGAAACAGTAACCACCAGAGGGGGTGGTCATCCTCGGTAAAGAGAAAAAGTACCAGTCCCGTCTGGAAGAGGATCTGATAACCAGCGTCTTGTTTGAATACCCAGAACAATGGGAGATCCTTCATCCTCTTTAAGATACCCTCTCTTAGGGCAAACTGCCTCCTCCAAAGTGTTCGCTGAATTCTTCATCAACTTCTGCTGTTCGAGTGTTCTTAGTTTCTTATCGCTTTCCATTTACCATCAAGCTGGACCCCAGTCGTTTACAGAATGATCGCAAACACACACACACACACACACACACACACACACACACACACACATATATATATATATATATATATATATATATATATATATATATATATATATATATATATATATATATGTATGTATATATATACAGTATATATATATATAATATATATATATATATATAGATATATATATATATATATATATATATATATATATATATATCTATATATATCTATATATATACAGTATATATATAAATAAATATATATATATATATATATATATATATATATATATATATATATATATATATATATATATATATATATATATATATATATATATATATATATATATATATATATATATATATATATATATATATATATATATATATATATATATATATATATATATATATGATATATATATATATATATATATATATATATATATATATATATATTATATATATATATATATATATATATATATATATATATATATATATATATATATATATATATATATATACTGTATATATATGGACTATCAGAGAAACAGGGATCCATCAGATAAAAGACACCGAAAGGATTTATAAAGTGCAGCTTCTTTTTTGAGAGTATTACATGATCACAAATTTGCATGTTTTTTCAACATCTTACTACCAAGTACCCGACATGTTTTGAAATTTCATCCAAAAAATATCTTGTTATTATATGCGTCATCAACCTTTGCATGTCTAGACAGCACAAACCAGATTTGGAGTTGGAAAATCATGACAGTAACAGCCGCTGAAGGCTGTGTCACGCGAGAATGTTGTCTGGAATCTTTTTTTCTCTTTGTTCTCGTGCATGCTCGTTCAGGTGGCCTTAGACGTATTCAAAAAGTCTATGCTGAATTTCAGTCTCGGTGCAAAATTTGGTTCACAGCTGGTGAAATAATATGTCAAAAAACGTTCTCTCGTGACACCACTTCGAAGGGCCATTACTGTCAAACATTTCCTGCGCCGTATCTTGATTTTACGGTCTAGACACTCGACGGTTGGTAATAAAAATCATATTCTTATGATAGAATGACGTCCCAAGCAGTTTACTGATTACTTCAAAGAATATCTTATCAATGACTTATTTTCTATTCGTAGCTTTCCAATCTTTTCATTATTTATCTTTCTTTCATCCTATACACACAAACATACGCACACATATATATGTGTGTGTGTATGTATGTATGTGTATACATATGTGTGTGTATGTATATATATATTATATATATGTATGTGTATGTGTATGTATGTAAGTTACTGCCACGTCTATTGAACTCTTCTCTTTGGTTGGATTTTATTTCTATTTTTCAATTTACTGACGTTCTGTTTTGCTGATCTTACCAAGCAAGTTAATGACTTTTGAAGATTGTTTCATATAATTGCATGCACAATTTGAATTATCATTATCATCATCAGTAGAATGTAACAGGAAAGGTGAGAGAACAATGTTAATGATAGTAATCGAATGGAGCAGAAATGTTATGGTAATATTAGCAATTGATATGATTATAAATATTATGAGAAATATATAATGAAGTGGACAGGGAAAATTTATTGGCTCTGACTTTACTCCACCCAAAGGATGGGAAACATTTTTGGATAATATTTCTAGTCTGAAACACCTTTTAAATACTCATAGTTATAAGACAAGATTTACTTAGCAGGTGAATTAAGGGGTATAATATTACGTCACAGTTAATTTCATTACATGAAATTTAATTAACCTTATGATATTTACTTTCTGACGTGTATATCTAGACACTTCTTATTGAATTCCAAGGTAGACAAAATTTTCCTAAACAGATACAAACCTGAAACCGTACATGTTTGTTAAAGTGGTGTTATAGGCGTACTCGAGCACGCTGGAATCCAATTTTGCTTCCAATAATGGCTACCTGGAACAAAATTTGGCTCACAGATGGTGAATTACGACCGAAAAATTCTCACGTGATATCACCTTGAAGGCAGTTTCTGACAAACTTTTCCGCCCCAAATCTTGATTTTACGGTCCAGATACTCGAGCCTTGGTAATGAAAATCGTAAATTTTGCGGTAAAAAGACGTCGGTCAGTTTACCGATCGCTTCCGGAGGTATCGTAGAAAAGACCTGCATATCGAGCAAACGTTTGCATATGTATACATTTATGCATATAGCTCTCCAAGTTTATTGAAATCTTCTCTTTAGTAGGATTTTTATTTGTCTGTTTTTGTTTTTTGTTTGTTACAGTTCCATTCTGCTGAAAATTAGGAGTTAAATGGGCCTGAAAGTTTATTCCATTATTATTATTATTATTATTATTATTATTATTATTATTATTATTATTGCCATGAAAAGTAGACTCGAAAAGAAATGGTGTGAAAACAATAATATGAATAATAAAAAGTAGACTCGAAAAGAGATGGTGTGAAAACAATAATATGAATAATGATAAATCAGTGGAACAGAAAGTGTGTCGAAATGTTGGTAACGTTCATGGTTATGAATTTTATGAAAAATATATCCTCGAATGCACAATAAGAATCTAGTGGCTATGAGATTATCCTAAATAAAACATGGGAAAATGATTTGCTAGCTTTTTAATGTCGGATGCATTTTAAATACGCGTGGTATTTAGACTAAATTGCATTACACTTACTTAATTAGATTAAAATGGCCTCATTATTAATCAGATTAGGTGGAATTTTCATGAAACTGACATTAATTATTTGCTTTCACGTATCTCGACACCTCTTATTTTAAGCTGGTGTAACTGTTCCGTGAAAAACGACGTCAGTATTCAAGTAATTTTTCAAATGTACATTTTAAAAATTAGTTACATTATTTTCTGCATCTCCGTGTTCAAGAGTATTACCAGTACCTGTGTTATACACAGAAAAGATAAGTATGTGTATGCACATTGCGTTTTATACGGTAATATTGTATTATTTTTTTTAGTGATGACCTTGAAAAGTTGTATTACTAATATTTAACATCATAAGTAGAAATAAAATAAAAAAACTAATTTACTCCCTTTGTTATCTAGTTAGGTCTCGTTGTCACCTCCTGCCACTTTAGCTGACAAGTTGGGCAGCAACAACTATTCACTAAGAACGGGTAATATATCCTTCTTTCTTTCACTCGAATCAGAGAGAGAGAGAGAGAGAGAGAGAGAGAGAGAGAGAGAGAGAGAGAGAAGGAAATAATTATTAACTTCCCGGGCAGAGTAAAAGGAGGAGGAAGGAAGGAATGAAGAGGAAAGAGATTAAAGTTATCCCAGATTATCCTTTAAGGAAATACCGGCCAAATGGAGTATAACTTCTTGGTTTGTTGGCGTGCGGCTAGTTTATACTGAATACAAAAAGCACAAACACTCGCATGAGTATGCTAATACATAGCTAACTATATATATACTGTGGTTTAATTCATCTGACTGCTTATCAATAATTTTTCCATACAATTAGATTAGAGCCATCTAACTGAGTATAATCTTCATGTCACAGATACATCTCTCTCTCTCTCTCTCTCTCTCTCTCTCTCTCTCTCTCTCTCTCTCTCTCTCTCTCCCCTGACCCCACCCCAACACTGTCCTCTATTATTGTCCCGTAGGGATTGCACGCTTTCGTTTCATTCAGATTCAGTTCTTTACGCGACGTTTTTCCATTGTTGTACAGTTCTGTCTTCAGCTCTCCCGGCGAAACAATTCGTCAGGGAAATCCAGTCATTTCCATCACCATTTCTCGTTGGACACTATACAGCGGCGGCTTTGACTGAAGCCGCGATCGTTTAGTAAGATCAGTTAGATTCACTCTCGAATGTTCTAGACTTTTCTTGTGCGTTTGCTAGCGTTTATTTCCCTTCTGTTGTATTTCGTTCCCTGTTTCGTTTGCTCTTTTCTTGTATTTATTTTAATTTCATTTGCAATTTTACCTCTGTTAATTGTTTCTCTGGTTTTTTCGTGCATGTATCTTCCTTTCATTACAACTTTGCTTCGGTTAATTGTTTTTCTTATTTTTTCGTGCGTCTATTTTCATTTTATTGCAATTCTGCTTCAGTTAATTGATCATATTTTAACTTTGTTTTGCTTTTCTCGTTCATGTACATAGCAGTTTTTACTGTAGTTTTCCTTGACGTTTTTCTTTTAAGTGAAAATTGTTTTGTCTAAGACGCAAAGTCTGGGAAGTCTGATATTCTGGCAAAAACTATTCTTGTGAAATGAAAATTCAAGAAAGTTGGTTTCAAAAAGAATTAAGCTTATCGCAGAATAATGGTCTTTTTCATCCACATCTGCTTATGGTATTTCCAGAGCTTCTCATTTTCTGTGTTGTGCTGATTAATCATTAGTCTTTAATCTCTCGCGGTAATTACCAGCTGAAAGAGCAGGATAGTCATTAGGGCATTTATTTCGTTTGATATTTTTTTTGTTTTTAGGCAGTTTTTACTTGCTGGTATTATTTTATCAAGATAATAATCGAAAATTTATTTTTGTGTATTAATTTTTACCTTTTTCTTTTTTAATTATTATTTATCTCCTCCTCTTCGTGGGCATTTTTTTGGTTAGGCTGGGTTAATGTCCGACTTTTTTCTCAGGGCCATTTGCACGTGATAGCATGAAATGCTAATTGTCATTTGGACTTGACACATGCAGGCCCTCTGGTAAAACCCTGCTTTTTTTCTTTTACTTCGAATGTTTTTTCAAAGCACCAGGCAACGGAATTCCTTCAGTATATTGTCTTCGTATACAGCTATCACGTTCTTTGCCATTTCATATTTCAAGAGACAAAAGCTTAATGGTGTGTACACCAAAACCGCAACCTATTTCGTTTAACATTTGCTTTACCTACATTGTCAATTTTGTTACAAAAATGCTGACATAGGAATCTATATTCACGTCGGTTCCAACTCCGAATGAAATAGGAGTTTAGCAAAGCACTGCTGCATCAGAACTTAGCGATCTGGTGCAACAATCTAAAACCAAGTGAGTAATATCATTCGTAAAATCTAATGCCAAAAGCATCTTTTCAAATTTTGTGATACAAAATACTCCTGACATCCAGATATTTGGTTTAGAAAAATCAAAATATTAAGAGAGAGAGAGAGAGAGAGAGAGAGCGAGAGAGAGAGAGAGAGAGAGAGATGAGGGGATGATCCAGTTTCAAAGCTTTGTTCTTCTCAAAATGTTTTTCTTTTACCAAAAGCTCTAAAATACAATCATGTACTCATGCATGCACTACAAACACACACACACACACACACACACACACACACACACACACACACATATATATATATATATATATATATATATATATATATATATATATATATATATATATATATATATATGAAAAAATTTTGGGAAGAACAAGGTTTTGAAACTGGATTCCCCCCTCATCTCTCTCTCTCTCTCTCTCTCTCTCTCCTAATATTTTGATTTTTCTAAACCAAATTCTGGATGTCAGGAGTATTCTCTATCACAAAATTTGAAAAGATGCTTTTGGCATTAGATTTTACGAATGATATTACTCACTTGTTGCACCAGATCGCTAAGTTCTGATGCAGCAGTGCTTTGCTAACCTCCTATTTCATTCGGAGTTGAAACCAGTGTGAATATAGATTCCCATGATAGTGATTTTATAAAAAAATTGACGACGTAGATAACGCAAATATATATATATATATATATATATATATATATATATATATATATATATATATATATATATATATATATATATATATATATATATATATATATATATATATATTTCAGCGTGAGGGTGGTCCAACCTCACACTGATGTGTCCTGCTGGTCGTCGCCTACCCTTGCTTTTGATATATATATATATATATATATATATATATATATATATATATATATATATATATATATATATATATATATATATATATATATGTGTGTGTGTGTGTGTGTGTGTGTGTGTGTGTGTGTGTGTGTGTGTGTGTGTGTGTGTGTACTATGATATATAAATTTACAAATCGACCCTACAGGCATACAGACATCAGTAGTAGAATTCTTCATAGTCCAGCGGCCCACGCAAACCCCTACGTTACAGCGTCCAGGAAACCGAGCAGACGTTAGCTCGAGTCCCCGAATTCATATACAGTATGTCACCGATTCGAAAGGACAAGGTCGACAAGTTGGGAAATCCTTTACCCTACGTCATCCGGCTCCGCGATATCTTTGCTTGCTATTCGCACGCTGCCGTTGGCATCGAGTGGAATGGCTGTTACAATCGAATGGAGGGGTATTTTTATTTTCCTTTTTCCGCGAATAATTAAAATTACTTTCGTTAACTGTTTCTGTTTGATGTCGCCGCATGATGGAATCAATATTTTGACGTCATATTGCTGGAAATAAAAGAAAAAAAATTACTTTTGCTTCTCTAAAGTAGAGTACTTGCGCCTTCCTATTGTGCTGATGGGACTCTCTCTCTCTCTCTCTCTCTCTCTCTCTCTCTCTCTCTCTCTCTCTCTCTCTTTTATCTATACAGATGCCAGTTGGCTTGGCAACCCAGTACCTTATTTAGCTCAAGGCCAGAGGAAAAAAGGAAAACGACATATGAAAGGGAGAGAATCAATCAAAACACAGAAGTTAGTGCACAAAATTGTAATTACATTTTCGTATATTTCTGTATTTGGGGAAAGCGCTGAAGTAACGCACTGATTGTAGAAGTTCTGATGGTTTCATCGAACAAAATAAAATTCTAAAAAATGCAAGGAAACAAATAAACTTAGATCCTTGTAATCTACTCTTGGTGATGTAATGGCTTCTAAAAAGCATGTGAAGACAAAAGGAATGGATTTTTTTTTTTTTTTTTTTTTTTCGGTTCGGCGAGAATTTTGAGCCTCCTCTCAACTCAAGAAGTTGGTTTTTCATCACTTATGAAGTGTAATGCCAACACTAATGATTCGTTTATCTTTTCACTTCTGCTGAAGGTAAACTAAGCGATTACTTACTTTGCTTCTCTAATGACTTGCCTTTCACAGCAAATACACACGGATATGTGCATTTCTTAATACTCCTTTTGAGGTATCTAGACATTACTCTTCACAATAAATATAAAACTAAATCAATCAATAATTTGATGTATTAAGTAATTTTCTGATCAGTATGACAAATAGAAAACAAGAAGGAGAATAGATAGGTAAATGAATAAGAATACAATTAGTTAATAATCCACCTGCTAATGTATCCTTTTGGTAGTTTCTTGAAAACTGTCAGGGTAGAACAATGACAAAATTTCACAGTAATGCTTACAAGAAAATAAAATTTAGACAAAGAGGTATTTAGGGATATAAATTAATTCCTCTTTATAACTGATAAAGACAGAAATTAAGTCGAAAACTTTGCCAAAATGTAGAGTGAGTCGCTGTCCCCACCTGCGAAAATGATCAGGATAACCCCTTTATTTTTCCTGCTCGGATCTCCTCATTATTATTAAAAGCCTTCGAAATCCGGACGAACGAGAAGTCATTGTAGATGTCAGTGGAAAAGATTGCCCAATATCTAATCTAGGTCAGGCTCGAAAAAAAACCAAGAAAGAAAGAAGACGAAGGAGAACACGCGTGGCACTGAGGGAAACTAGGTATTAGACTGACAGAATAAAGCAGAACAAAGGAATATAGCTAAATTGATATCATTTATCCGGGAGACGTTATCTGAGCGCTCGACAGAACATTTTTCTAAAAACTTCGTGTAACCTTTCCACGATCCATTTCAGCCCCCACAACTTATGTTGCAAACCCTGCACATATTTCCAAGCTTTGTTAATAATACGTTGTACCGTAGAAGGCCTAGATGTATCGATATAATTTACGTAGTTATCAATATGTTTCTGTGTAATTGTCGCGGGATGTAATTACAACCATTCAGTCCCGCTGAGATGACCAAGTTGCTCGCACATGATGATGACCAGTCATGCCCAGTGAAGCCACTCATTCTTAAAGAAAGCTCCGATATACTTAATCGTTCTTACTCTTAGTTGTAACCAGTGATCTTTCACCTAAACTGTAAATAGTCATTTATCACCAAAACAGTGATTAATGTTACCCTTTAGTTACTAATCTTCGCCTTGAATGTGACTATTCACTCATCAGCTAAGATGTAATTGAAAGATTACGCTGTAATTCTTCACTCACCACTTGGGATGTCATTTTTTTATCCTCTACCTCTGCTGTAATTATTCCTCTCCCGCCTAAGTTGTAACTGGCCCTCCTACTCATAAATTGTAATCCCCATCACTACAAAAAAAAAAAAAACACAATTTATTTGTAAATTTCCACTTCCAACTACTTTGTAAATTTCCACTTTCTGCAGGCAGTGTGAGATCATTTTCCCTCTAAAATGTTAAAATTTCCACTTTCTGTAGGCAGTGTAAATCATTTTCCCTCTAAAATGTTAAAATTTCCACTTTTTGTAGGCAGTGTGAGATAATTTTCCCTCTAAAATGTTAGTCATTATGTGTGATAGTGGAGCGTAATTGTAGTCTACAGAGGATGTTAATATTTAACGCTAATCCGCAAGAGCTAATTGACCTCGGCCTGTGAGCCGTGAGACCCGACACTAATTCCGCATTAGCATGGAAATGAATTAGTGTTGCATTTATTAATGCTGTTTCTTGACAAGGTGTGATGCACTTGCTTCGCTGCTGTTATGTAATATCTCATTTAATACTAAACTCTGTTATACAGACATTATTATTATTATTATTACTATTATTATTATTATTATTATTATCATCATACAAACTGTTTACATATTCATATTGTGCGACCTCAAAAGGCAATTAACTTGCAGAGCAAATGACCACAGGCTAGAGCGTAAAATGTTAAAACAGGAAATTAACACAGACATGGAAAGTACAGCGTTTATAAAGGTGGAAATAACAAATGAATTGACATGACACACATATATTTAAATATAGGCTAATTATATAAATACACAAACAGCACACATATATATACATATATATACACACACACGTATGTATGTATATATAAGTATACGTATATATATAAATTATATATATATATATATATATTATATATATATATATATATATATATATATATATATATATATATATATATATATATATATATATATCCCAAGAACAAATACTTAAGAATAAATTTAGAAATATTAAGTCAAAGATTTGTCTTAAGATTTAGCAGGGACATTGAAAATAGTAGCAACAATAGGAGGTTTACGTATACCTTCGATTTTTCAAAGGTTGCAGTTATAGCATAAATAGTTGCAAATCAAGATATGTGTCATTCAATGGAAAACCCATTATATTTTTTGGTACGTATAACATCGATTGATGATATGTAGACGAGAACGAACAAAATGACATAATTAAAAAAAGGAAATAATTCAATAGTCAAATAGAATGGCACATTGATTACCCAGTATTGAACAACCAGTCTGTTGTGAACAATATGTTCAACGGTTATTTTGATGTGTTCTAATAAAAATCAAAGTTCAAATGAAGAACCTGCGAGCGGATTGTCCGCCTTTGTGCTTGCTGTTTTCTGTTGTGTTGTTTCCAAATGTTTCCGTCAGTTATTTGTTTTTCACACTCGCTTTAACAATTAGTACACTTTCAGATTAAGTGTGAGGTGCCTCAGATCATACCTTATTGATTGATTTCCACAAATTGGTTTCGCTATGGAAATTATATACTTGGTGCCATTGCTTGTACCGATCATAATGCGAAGTGTGATTAGGTTTAATGACAAGTAAAGACGACTGAAGATGTCTTGCAATGATAGTAGAAGTGATAACTCTTTAACTTGCGGTACTCCTTTTTTATAATAAGATATAACAAATATAGGCTCAAGAACAGAAGTAGAATCAGAAAGATTCTTTTTGCTAAAAAGAATAGCAATTACTGTAAGAAGGGAAAGCAAGAACAAATTAAGTATTGCTAATAACATTTATAAATTATCTCTGTTTCAGTGTTTGGAAGTTTGGAGAAAACTTCACGAACACTGCTCTGACATGTATCAGTAAAGATCAATACATCAAGAGGAACACAAAGACAGCAACTGAATAAATAAACAACTGTGTAAGCATCACGTAAGAGAAAAATACACGAAATGAAAACACTTCCGCCAAACAACTTTCCTATTTGCGCTCATGAGCCTTGGGACATTTCTGGAAATTTCCACAAAGCGAGAGAGAGAGAGAGAGAGAGAGAGAGAGAGAGAGAGTACGGGATGTGGTACGAGAAGCAAAGGCCATCGTTGGACGAATAGCTCCCCTTCAAAGAGCCCTGCCATGACTGGAAGCTGTCGCCGTCTTCTCTCAATATCTCCATTTGCCCTTTTCGCATCTTGGTCTCGAATCCTTCCTACTGGTGCACTGTGTCTTTGATCTCGTGTCCACTCTGGGACTTGAATGCCATTTAAATCGCTGTTAGACAATGTCCCTTAGTCTCCCTCCCAAGAGCAAAGGATTTCTTGCATGGAAGTGGTACGTGGCGTTTTCTATACTGGCAGATACTTTAGAACAGATGTACAGAACAGTTCAAATACTGTTGGGAGACTTAAAGAAAACATGAGTCTGAGGTTCTGTGGGGTCTGTGCAATATACTGACATTTCTAGTACGTCAGTAGTTGACGATTTCCTGAAATTAGTTCACCAGAATCGACTTAACCGGTAAACTTCTCATTTCCATGAAAGGATTATGAGCTCGAAGGCTTCAGACCCATCTCGATTTGTCACCTGACGTCATGCGACAACAAAGCAATTTACCAATATACACGAGCTTCAAAAGCTATGGGGGTGCTCTGCAAGCTTCAAGCTTTAAAACTTATGGTAGACAAAGGCTTCTGATGCCATTGTTTCAGTTCAGGAACTTGAGATTTCCTGCACTCCCCAAAAATTCAGAGATTTCCTGCACCCCCCAAAAATTCAATTATGTAGTGAATATTTATGACTGTCGTTCCATGAAGACTTTTAATTTTAAAAGGAACATTGCGGCCACAACGTCCGCAGAGCAGATTGCAAGCACCTTTCACCTTTCTGGCTTGATAACTTGCTTTTACTCTGTCGGCTTTTGGTTCTCATTAGGACCCATTGCCACTCACCGTAAACTGTTCAATGCCCTGTAAATGTTAATAAACCTAATATGAATATATATATATATATATATATATATATATATATATATATATATATATATATATATATACATATATATATACATTGAAAAATGCGGTAACCATGACATCTGCCATCTTTTTTCATCGGACCTGGGACAGTGTTTCCTACACGTTAAGCTGAAAACCAAGTTACTTACGTCATTCAGGTGGTTGAGTTGACTTCCGAAACTCGGGAAAGCGATCCGTTTCGAAGTCATAGAAATTAGCGCGAATTGTTTTTTATTATTTTTTTTTTTATGTCAGCAAGATTGTCTGGTCAAGATGTTCATTCTTTAGCCGAAATGCTCACTGAATTTTTCATCTGGTTGACAATAATGCTGCCTCCCACAAAACTTTCAGTGATCGTTGTCAACCTTTCTTTGTCAAATACAATGTACTTTACAGTTTGCTTATGAGATTTTCTTCTTTTTACTGGATCTCCGCAGTTGTGAAGGCTTGAGATCTCTACTTTTTTTTTACCTGCATCATTTATGTATGACAATTTTCAATTGGAATTCGCTGCAAAATTAGTCTTCATTCTATTAAAAGAGACAAATTTTGATTCTTCTTTAAGAAGTGACTCTAGGATATTTTAATTGTTGGTAAAATGGTAAACAATAGATAAAAAAAATGACATGAATAGAATATTATCTGCAGGAAACTTGCAAACTGCCTCATGTCTGGGCCCAAAAAATCAAAACTCATATTGTAAATTACCGAATAAAGACTAGTAATGATGCTGCTATACGATTATTAATGAAGATAGGTGACGAATGGCAAACATATTCCTCCTTATGTATTTCATTCAAAATGAACAGACATCCATATGAATCATACATAGGCCGGAAAGGCCTTAGACTCAAAACAGAATCGCCGGCATGAGAAGTGATTTAAAACAGGGAGAAGAATAGAATAAATAAATAAGTACAAATTAACAAAAAAGTAAATATTTGCTTACAAATAAAAATCAGAAATGGACAAATACAATTTTTCACAGGGGTTTGCAGTTGTATTACAATTTATCTTGAATTTTTGAGCATTGGTATTATTGAATCTCCCTGCAAGACCATTGCAAAGTTTTACCGTAAAAAATGGCAGTGTAGTAACCTCACACCTAAAGAGAACGTTGACGCTTTCGCTCCGTACTAGACCTTGGGGCGCAGGCGTAAAATAGGTTAAACGTAAGTTTCCTGTTGAAGTACAGCTTAAGGGAGATGCCAAAGTAGATCTTTGGGCGATGGTCTAAATTAAATGTTTGTTTTAAAGTTTCCTTGTAGCCAGGTTCATGGATGCGGGCGTATATTCATACTCATGCACACACATATATGTGTATATGAATATTACATATATACTATATATATATATATATATATATATATATATATATATATATATATATATATATATATATATATATATATATATGTATGTATGTATATATATAATCATATGTATAATCTAGGTAAGAGGGACACGTACAAGAGGAGAGAGAGAGAGAGAAATTTAACGGATAAGGACATAATGGAATGACTGACTTACATAAAAAGCCAGTATTGTCTCTGTATCCAGTAAACTTTCTAAATATAAGCTTTATTAAAATTCGATAGCCAATATACTTTATAAATAGTAAATCATATAATGGACGACAGCTTGTGTGAAGGCAGAACAAGTACAGCAACTGTCTCTTATCTTAGTAAATTTCTGGTCATCCTGCTCTGGGGAACTTTTCAGAATGTCTTGTCGTCGTCCTTGATACTTCCGAGGTTAATGATTTAACTTTTCACTCTGTGAACCTTTCTTGAACTTTTCATTTCACCGCTGCTTGTCTGTTGTTATATTCGACAGAGCAGCAGTTCTTTCTTTCCCCATCTCTCTGGTAGTTCTCATGATTGTTTTTATGACTTACCTTGTCTTTTGCCCTTTATTAGTAACTAACCTTCATCAGTTCAGTTCGTTTGCTATCCCAACTTTTGGTGAATATGCAGCCCTCTAAATCTTTTACTTCTTTAATTTCGGTAGAGATTCGCCTTTATTAGTCACTGAAGTTTTACACAGGCCTCATCTATCCATGTCTGGAATATTACGTTCTTATAGAGATCTTTTTCCCTTTGTTTGCATTCTCGACGAGGCAGAATCAAGGAAAACTTGTGTAATCTGTCACTTCCCTTATCTCCTCCTTCACTCAGCTGCAATTTTCTCGCAGAGGCAAAGACGAAAGGGCCTACAATTCAACGGCCCTGATTAGTAAAACAGAAAAAAATAATAGAAAGATAGTTTGGGTGGAGGGGAGGCGGAGGGGGGGGTGGGGGGGCGGGGTTTGCAGGACCTGGGGTTTGAGACGGTGACGACAGAGGCTTAATCCGGACGGAAGCGTTGGATGAAGGGGTAAAACACAACGTGTGCGAGTATATGAATGTGTAGAGAGAGAGAGAGAGAGAGAGTCGGGGTGGGGGAGTGGGAGAGAAAGAGCTAGAGAGAGCGTCATTCACTGGTTGCAGGATCGAATATTCACCATATTTATGGGAGGGAAATGCCGAGACAGCTAAGTCGATACTGACCCCAGCCGGCCGAGCCAAGAAAGGGGGCCCTTACACGCAGTTATTAACTAACTGGTGTGCCTGTCCTCTCAGAAAAGGTGGCATTATTTAGATATTCCTGTTTTTGCATCGTAATCATTATATCTCAAATGCATTAAGTTGCGCGCCATTTTCATGATTAAGATTTTGTGAAAATCGAAACGTGGAATTCATTACCAGTAGACTATGTATGTTACATATAAAAAATACATATATGGACACACTTCGCGTTTTATATAGTTGGATATGTAGGAAGAATCAGTGTTACATTCACCACTGGAGAATGTAAGGAAAGGAGATGCAAGGAAAACACATATATGATCAATTACTGAATGAATGAAGGCTTGGTGCCTAAGAGTAAGTCTGCTAAAAAATTAGAATAAATGATTAATTAGAATATTTAAGAACTTTAACGGTATAAATTGTTTGTATAACTTCCGCCGAAGCAGGAAACATTGCATCGTAGAATAGGCAAAATAAAATGCACTGGTAAGAAATACAGACGAGACCTGTCTTGCATTCTGCACATACACACACACACACACACACACACACACACACACACACACACACACACACACACACACACACACTACCTCTGCTCCCAGCACAATAAAAGCGAAGAAGTGGGAAGAAAATCAATGCCCACCACGGCAATATAGTGAGGGACGGTCGTAATGCCTCCGTCGGGATTCGCATCGGTTGACGGAGACCACTTGCAGGAGACATCAATACTCCAGATCGCCAACTTTTCAAAAAAGAAAGAAAGAAAAAAAAAGAAAGAAAGAGTCGACTCACTGGCCGATGGACACCTGACATTCCCCCAACATCATTTCTTTTCCTTTTAGTCCACTTCTCGCAAGAGGACAGTTCCTCAGCTCCCCCTTTTATTTTTATTTTTTTTCTTTTTGGGTGGGTGAGCTTGATTTTGGACGGGGTGTTTTTTCATATGGGCAAGAGGTTTTGTACATATATAAACATATGAAAGGGCTAATAATGCGGAAGTTATTTGCACTGAGGGTTAATCAGGGTTTATCGTCAAATGAGCCTGTAAAATATGAATATATATGTATGTATGTAAATATACATACATATATATATATAAATAATTTATATATATATATATATATATATATATATATATATAAATATATATATATATATATATATATATATATATATATATATATATATATATATATATATATATATATATATATATATATATATATATATAAATTATATATATAAAGCATTTTTCTTCCGTAATTTGATATATATATATATATATATATATATATATATATATATATATATATATATATATATATATATATATATATATATATATATATAAAATAATTTATATCTATATATATATATATAAATTATATATATAAAGCATTTTTCTCCCGTAATTTGATATTCTTAACGAATATATTGATCTTGAGACGAAGTGCTTTTGCATATTTCTTGTAAACTACTTACCGTCAGCTTTATTGACCCGCACTAAAACCACTGCCTCTAAAGTGTTCGCATATTATGCTTATTTTTAGACAGGTTTTAGTGTTTTTATTATGCCAGATAATTCTGATGCAAGTCCTTCAAGCTTAAAAATACGTATACAAAAATTCAAAAAATTTTTCAAGGGAACGCCAACAAAATATGTTAATCATATTCTTTTTTTAACTTCGAATTCCGATGGGATGAGCAATATAAAGTCCTCCGGTAGCCTAGGTTCGAACTGGATTGATAGTATTGTCATCTTTGCCTTCTTTCCGTACACCATGATCATCCAAACGGTTGCGGCTATTTAGATCTTCGCTGCAAGGTAATATGAAAGAATTTGAAAACAGTATTTTATGTACATATCAAAAAAATATTTTCAAATTAAATAATCTATTATAATCATCGCCGAATAACTGGGAAGACGAGTGCCTTAAGAACATCATGTAATGATTGGGAAATTAATTGCCAATAACAATCCTCAAGATGTAATTAGGAAAACATCGTATGAAAGTTATCATAAGATTATTTGAATGGCAATAATCGGTGATGGGTCATCAACGATAATAGTAAGAATAATAGAATATTATAAGAAAAGCAAAGAAAGTATGAACACAATAATTTATTAAAATAAAAAACAATCATTGGAAAAACAAATACCTCAAAAATCATCGAGGAATAGGTGAAAAGAAAAAACAAATAATTGATAAAACCATCAAGATATACTAAGGAAGACAAATTGCAAATTATGTAACTCATGATCTGCCAACTGAAAGCAGCATAATGTTATTTAAGAACGTCTGCCTATTTGATTTGCTCTGAAACTCCTACCTAAGGAATGATCGACATTATCATGAATCCAATAATTATTAACATAAAGGACAAGTTCAACATCAATCTATTATGAATTTAATAATACTTCTCGAACCTTCCTTTGTGCGACGCTTTTAGGCGTCAGGTTGCCTGCACTTCCAGTCGGGTAGGTGTAAGGGGGATGGGCCATGGAGGCGTGGGTGTAGGGGAGACCCCCCCCCTCCATGGTACAGGTTTCGGGAAGGGGTGTTCAACGTAAGTTCTGGTGAGTTAGGTTATGTTAAGTAATGAAGAGTCAAGTGAGTGCTTGGTGTTCCCCGAAATGTATCTCCTTTAATCTGTTTTGATTATGAAGATGAGGGTTGTGGTTCTGTCTAGTTTTTCAGTTACATTGCAATTCTTGATCATTCGGTTATTATTAAAATTATTATTATATAGAAAAAGCAATTCAAATTCAAATAAATGACCAGGCAAACATCTGCTGTTTAGAATAACTATTTATATGAAAGTAAAAAAAGCAAGAGCAACGAAGGGGAAAATAAAGTAAAATAATAATGAAAACAAAAGTAATAAACTACAACATTGTGTTTCGGAGATATAGACGGATTCGAAGCACAACAGACTTGGATCAACCTCATCTGTTTGTGCCACGCCTTCAGGGGTTCAGACAGCTCGAGGGGAGGGAGAGAGAGAGAGAGAGAGAGAGCGGGGGTTGGAGGGAGAGCCAGGGTGTTGTTTGGGGGCTCGACTCCCGCCCATGAAGGACTGCATGCACACAGGAAATTGTTTCCGCATTATCATAGGGTATGTACGAAGGGGGTAATGGAACGGGCTGCGTGTGGACGTAAACACAGATTTAAACAGAAACTCCTCTTTTGAAAGTTGCTGTATGAACAATAAACTTTCAGACTACTCCATATTTTTCCCTGCTTAATATTAGAATAAGTTCAAATTTTAAATAAAAAAAATTACTATTGATTAAGCTGTCTAAAGATCCTGGAATCACCAAATAATTCTGGCATCATATTATTACCTCCCCCAAGCAGTTTAGGTTTAAAATAAGAGGATTAATTTCGCCTGAAACGCAATGTCTTTCTCTTGCCTACTCTTCCGTAAAATAGACTACCAAATAGCGATCGATGCGCATTAACCTGTCGGAAGGGCCTGAAATAACCTGATAAATTGAAGTCATTATAAATACTATGATTCTTTTTCTTCAAACGTTAGGTAAGCGCTACGAAATAAAATCACGCAATAGCAACACGACATAGTTGGGATGCAAGATATAACTAAATCGTTCCATTTCAGTTCCAGTACTCATATATTATCAGACATCTTATCTATTTGACAGTGTTTAAGGGCAGTACAAAGTTAGACAGTAAACGAATTGCTAAAAAAAAAAAAAAAAAAAAAAAAAAAATAGAAAAGACGCTCAGACAGACTTGGTCAAGCATCAGAAACCGCTATTTATTTAAAGTTTCAGAAATTATGACCAGACAACTGTAATACCGCAGTATATTTCATTCAAGTTTTTAAAAGATGAAAGTAAGGAATGATTACTTGCTAAATTTTTTTCCGATCGTGTTTCCTTCATGATTATATTAAGTTTTTTTAATATATTAAAGGGCATTAACGTAAATTGGAGAAAAAAATCCAAGTTTACCTTTTCGAAAATCTCTTAGACATTCTTTCATTCATATCGTTTTTTTATGAAGTTGTTGCGTTATTCATTCACCTATTATTTCATTTCTTGCACTAATGTGTTCTTGTGTGTGCTTATTCGCTCTCCTGTTGATTCGATGATCAACCGCTTACTTATTTGTTACCTAAACTCCAAACTACAAAATGGACTGAAAATGGCGCTCTATTTCTTGTCTTTATAAACGAACACGTCAACATGCACAGCGGACCTCAGTGATTTGCTTCCATAATTGATACTGCAGTATCAAGAGAAGCAGAAACATTGAACAATAAAAATGCAAATAAAACATGACAAACCATTAGGAAAAAGATTAAAAACATTGAGGACAATTAATCCTTTCATTGCATGAGAAGTAATAAACTGCGCCACAAAAAAGTAGGCTATTATAATGAAACCCGGAGCGGAGATTGTCGGTTATAGAATTATAGAAGACAAAGGAGTCTGTCATTTGATATTTAAGAAGAAAACACTGGCTAATGGTATGTCGTGCACGTGACAAAAATAAACTACATGGCTAAAAACTATGTTAGCCATGCAATATTCACAATTACTCTTTATTAATGTGGTTAAATGCCAGGAGCAACATGGATTACCGCTTTGATTTCCTGTCCTGTAAAAAAAGGACACAAAGTATGCAAATTTAGCTGGCCATGATAAAACAAATAAACATCAGTTATGGAGTTAGTTGCTTGGAGTATAGTAAAATAAATAAGCTACTAGCTACATGCCTAATATTGGAGGCGTCGATGACCCTACTCATTGGTATCACCAAATTACAAAAACAAATCAGTCAATTAATTTTAGGAATATTCAATAAAATTAGGGATCAAGGAATTTTATAGAAATGATTGAAAGCATATATTGGAGAATGTGACCCCGATTCTGTTGTCTAGTGATCTGCTCTATGTCTGTGATAACAGAAGATGCGAAGTCTCTGTTATATTCCAACTTGGCGTCCTTGTTACGCCCGTCAGGCCACCTCTCCCCACATTTACTCAGCGACTGTTTCTTTCCCTTGAGCCAAGCGTTTAAATTTTGTTTCTGCTTCTGTTTTCCCTTGAAGAGATACCTGTCGGTTCCTTTTTGATAAAAAAGCATTCTTCTTCCTTCCTTTTACATTTTCTTGTTTTCAAGAGATCTGGCATAGAAAAGACCTTCAGGTCGATCGTCAAATTGGTCCCTTAAATACAAAGAGAGAGAGAGAGAGAGAGAGAGAGAGAGAGAGAGAGAGAGAAATTTACACCTGGATGTGATTGTAACAGCCATTTACAGTGATTGAAACTTTGTCACATGAGATTAAAAGACAAACGAGGATTGCCTGGGTTGTAAGAGTAAACGAGGAACTAATGGCTAGACCGACAAAAGCATAGCAGCAGACCATTTTTGTATGCTGGCTTGTATGAGTTGATTTATAAAAGACAAAATGTCTAAGTACTTTTACTCGTATGGAAGTATGACAAAGAGTAACCAAATGTCTAGATGACATTTGTGAAAAAGGAAGCCATAAGAACGTAACTAACGAAACCCCTCTTCATGAATCAGCAGTAAGAAACAACATAGAAAATAAACGGCAAATTTCCGGGCAGGCAGGGAGACCAAACAACACAACAGCGCTGAGGTGGACCTGTAGGGTGAGTCATAGAAATACCCGAAAATGAGCAGAGAGGATTCATAAATAGGACGACGATGCACGAGAGAATTAATAGAGCACAAACGTCACAGTTGAAGATGATAGCCCTTACGGTACAATGACCGGCAGCGGCTGATACTCCGTCGCCTCATTTTGCTTGATTAATTTCTAAGTTCGCCAGTAAGTCGCCAGACATATTCATTACCGAAAGGAAATGCACATGCCTCTTCATGCAGGACGGTTAGTATAGAACGTCTATTAAAAGTACGTTCATTATCGCATGAAAGCGACCATTGAGCTGCAAAGTTTACAGACATCATGCTGGATGGAAATTTAGCTGGTGTTTTACAGGGTAATTATTGTTAATGGAGATCGGAAGTCCTCAATGTGCCTTTCATTTTATTGTCAGCTTTTGGAATTCTCATCCTGCCTCAGTGTTTCGGGACTTTTATAACCTTCCTCTCTTCCAGAGGTAAAAAGGTCTAACTCCCTTTTCATTTTCCTTGCTTTCTTCTGGCCTGGACTATAAAAGGGCACTAGGTTGCCCGTCCCACTGACGTTTGCTCTTAAATAAATGTGGTTTTCATAATCAATATTATTCTCAGTGTCGAGAACATGACTGCTGCTGCGCCAGTTTGTAATATTTTATTAACTAGTCAAAAGACAGCATCTAACGTAATAGGATTAGGCAGGCGCCATGCCAAAGACGCTGTAAAGAGAAAAGACGCATCGAAGAAGAAGAAAAAATCTGCTGTGCTTTGAGAGAGCAATTTACATGCAAAACGCACGTACAGAAAAAGGGAATGATGAAATGAAATTAAGAAAAACCTCAGTCCCAAGCGCCGGGTTCCATTAAATTCTTAAAAGGTGCGCCATTTATATGCTGAAAGCATTCCTGAAGGAAACGGAGCTAGCGCAGGAGAACCTAGATGTCTCAGAGGTGCGATAGCCTTTCCGGTAGACACCAGGAGCATGCATTCGGCCAGAAAGGGAAATGTATATTCAGCTCAAGATGTTAAAATTACCTACATATTTTACTTCCAATATGTCAGTGGGAAAGAGAACATCTGGTGATAAAGTTATGACGTTAAAAAGGGCGTCACACAGGCGTGTTTTGTGTGTGCGTGTGTGTGGTTTAGTCTGGAAACTTTGTACCGAGCAGTCAATAGCTTTGGCGCAGTCTTGAGCTATATATAGGTTGCTGGATACAAAGTTTGCCGGTGAGATGCTGAAATGATGCCACAAAATGTACTTGTGCGATGCCGCTTCGGGATAACGGGTAATGCAATCAAACTACAATATGGAGGAATAAGTTATACTTCTCAGTTTCGAGGCATTACGAAACCTCCTCAGGATGTCTCCAGACTGCCTGTGAATCATATTCCATTCCTCGGAACTATGCCTTTATTTTATTCATTACAGTTCGATATTGAGCTTCAGATAATGGACAATTAAACTAATGAATTTTCAGGTAAAATTACGCAAAAACAAACCAGCAGATAAAATTATTCTCGTAAATATAATGATGCATTGGTTGAATATAAATTGGGTAAATATTTCACGTAAGCCACGGGCTAGAAAACTCTATTTTTATTTGGGGGACAGAGTTCCTTTCCACCTTTTCACTGATTCTTCTCTTTCAAACCCCCCTTTTTTTTTCAATACCTTTTTCCTCGATTCCGGACATGAAATGAACAAAGTATTGAAGTCAAGAAAATAAAGAATTGAAAGATTTGTAAAATAATTTTTCAAATAACTGAAATTATTCTAAAGTCGAGAGAAATGTCAACGACTAAAAATGATTTTTTCAGAGATGTAAATGTGAATATTTGTTAATCTTTTATAAGTATGGTCATGAGATCAACAAAAGATCAGCATTCGGGCAAGTATGAATAACCACAACCTAAACAGGTTATTTAATATGAGAAAATATTGCTTGGTAGTAACCAAAGGAAGTGTTTTATGAAGTATATCAGTAGAAAAAGAAATTATTTATTTATAATAGACATTTACTGCAAGTCAGTGGTAGTGCAATTCAACTTCTAATAAATTAAAAGATGTAGAGAAGACTCTGCCATCACGTTCCTACGTTTGCAGCAGAGTGAATCCCTCTGGAACATTAGCAGATTTCAGTTGATAACCTGTAAGTGATGTATGGTGTGTTCACAATTGTCGAGGCTTTAAATGCTCAGTTGAAATCTGGTCTAAAACTGAACTCTCAGTTTTAAGCTAATTAACATTCTTGAAACAAACCCAAGCCTAACCACTTCTGATAACAAGGTGCACTAATGCTAAATATAGCAGTCGTCTGTTGGTATGTGACAAATACGTATAAGTGACCACGTAAAAGACCCAATGTCTCTTTTAAGTTTTTTGACATGATTCAAATTTAAGCCATTAATTGACGACACAAAAAATTTCATGAGAGCCCTAGTGAAGTTGATTATTGTTCTGTGGATGTCCTTTTATGAATATCAAGTATCAAGTCAAATGTATTCTGTACTTGTAAAAACTTAAACAAGTACAAATACTGGCCTCCTATAACTACCATTCAAAAGTCTTTCGAAAAAGAGATATTGACTGGCAATGGTAGAGCTTCATCAGAGAACAGCATGTCTCTAGACAGATGCCTAATGGCTGAAATGAGTCACAGTGAGACCCGAAAACTAGTGTAGTGAAGAAGTGACCGTTAGCTTCTCTCCCGTAATAAATCTATCAGAAATGACCACTGAGAACGGACCCGGAATCCTCTTGAGCAGGAGCGTAGGAGGGCTTCCAGAAATCACAACATCCCAGCCAATCTCCCAGATAATTGTGACTATCTCCCCCAGCCCTCTTCAGATTCCTCCCACGGGACTCTTTAGGATGAGCTCTAAACGAAAGAGGGAGAAGCACCTTGACTGGAAGACTAGAAAGATATGACTAACCTACAAACCGGTACGTTCTCTGAGAGGTCTTTTGAAAATTGATGCCACAGAACACAGTGACTGCAAAAGCAACGAGAGAATGATGGGGGGAAAAGGACATTGACCCGGAGACTGGAAAGATATGGCCAGTTTAGAAAAGTGGTTGTCACCAGCAAGGATTCTGAAAAATGCTGCTACAAAGCTTTGTAACTGAAGCAAGCAAATGCAAAAATGGCCTTTGAATGACAAAATTCGGTCACTGGGCGAAAAAGGCTTACAAAGTTCCACGTGAATGAATGAATGGAAGAATGAATGAGTGGCTCCATTGAGCATTAGTGCACATGGTCTTTTGTATCTGAACAACGTATTCATATATCTTTTTTCAGGTTATGGAAAAATTCTTGGTCAAATACAAGGAAAAACTCTTATGACGAATCTGATAATATGCTTGTAGGTAACAACTATAACTACATCCATTTAAGACAGACGAATATCTTAAACACTGAACTAGTGCTGATCAAAATCAAGTGAGGTTTCCATTCAAGACAAGGGGTCCTCGTTTGAAATTATTTCTGTTTGTATTTTCTGCTTCATAGAATAATTTCTGAATATAATTTCTTATATTTGAACCTTTAGTCTTGATATAGAAATGCGCATCCAATTTTCATATCAAATCAGTCAAGCACAAAGCACATATTTACAGTAGACTTCATGCACTCACAGCAGTCAAGTTTATGGAATATCCAGAGGCAAATACGAAAATGTCAAGGAGAAATTTCCAAATCCTCTGTGACTGAAAGACTAATTCTCGCTGCTTCAGAATCGGTCCTAAACCTTGGGAGGCCATTTCCAGCTCTTAATTGCAAAGAAGAGGCTTTCATTCCAAGGTCTGGATTTTCTCGTGTCATGTTCTTCTTCACTCTATTTTCTGCTGTCTGCTGCTCTCCTTATTTTCATCTTCCTCCTCCTCCTGCTCCTCAGTCTTTTTCGTCACTTTCATCTATCTCTTCGCCTTCACTTTATCCCTCTTTCCTCTTCTTCTCAGACTTTTAATTCCTTCGAGGGGGCTCTTAAGTGGAACTGGGTCACCTCGCCCAAGAATTTTGACATTTACCCTCTACAAATATTGAAGTTACGTGATATGAAGTCGTGACATTGACTGATTACACTGGCGTCACTCTGCAATCCTCTTCTTCTTTGTTTCTTTCTCATATTCACAAAATATTCATATATGTGTGTGTGTGTGTATATATATATATATATATATATATATATATATATATATATATATATATATATATATATATATATATATATATATATATATATATATATATATATATATATATATTATGAGTTCAGTGTGTGTGTGTGTGCGTGTGTGTGTAAACTCTCTTATGTGCTGTGGAAGTGAAACAGTAACACCGAACATATAAACCGCTATGATACTGAGCAAAACAATTTGAACAAATGCGCGAGCATAAAGGGGATTATTTTCCTTTGCTCACCTCAGCTTCCGAGTTTTTGAGGTCAGGAAAAAACAATCAAAAGCCTCATGGCATTGCCCCCAAAATTACTTTACCTTTTGCGAGATTCAAAGCCGAAATTGCCCATAAGCTTTTTTTTCTGTGCTCTGCGAAAAATTATTTGTACATTACCACTGCAAAATACAAGGCATTTTTAGTTTTCTGAAAAGAAAACTATTGTGCCGGCTTTGTCTGTCCGTCCGCACTTTTTTCTGTCCGCACTTTTCCTGTCCGCCCTCAGATCTTAAAAACTGCTGACGCTAAAGGGATGCAAATTGGTGTGTTGATCATCCACCCTCAGTCATCAAACATACCAAATTGCAGCCCTCTAGCCTCAATAGTCTTTATTTTATTTAAGGTTAAAGTTAGCCATAATCGTGCTTCTGGGAAATATATAGGCCAGGCAACCACAGGGCCGTGATTAAAGTTTCATGGGCCGCGGCTCATACAGCATTATACCGAGACCACCGAAAAATACGTCTGTTTTCGGTGGCCCTGATTATACGATGTATAGAAAACTCGACTGCGCCGAAGAAACTTTGGCGCATTTTTCACTTGTTCTTGGTGTTAATTATTTTAGCTATATTCTCACTTTAATTTTCACTGATGTGAGAGTTGTCTAATTTTGTGTGAGCAACAAAACAAATTGCTTAAATCAATAACAAAATATTTGTTCTAGAATATGATCTTTTATTCAAGCTAGAGTCATATTCACGCCATCTAAACATAGCCCTTTCTGCGAGTATGACGAAAACTAATCTGTTAAAAGGACTGTCTCAAAATTTACTTTAATTTAACTCTCTCTCTCTCTCTCTCTCTCTCTCTCTCTCTCTCTCTCTCTCTCTCTCTCTCTCTCTCTCTCTCTGCCGTTGTTGCTTGTGTCTACGTAATTGAGTAACAAAGTAACACGTACACATGGGAGCCATAATTCTCATTCTACCTGACTAGTTTATACCTCTTTAATGAAACACTCTCTCTCTCTCTCTCTCTCTCTCTCTCTCTCTCTCTCTCTCTCTCTCTCTCTCTCTCTCTCTCTCTCTCTCTCTCTCATTAATTAACTAACAAACATGTCTTTAAAAAAGTATATATTCCTACAGGTGAAATCCATGTACAGTATGACACACTCCTGGCTTTAATGATATCATACATAACCCTCTGCCAAGAAGTAATATCATTTGGCATTAAGGATCTCCTGCTCTTCACAAAAGAAAAATAAAAATAAAAACGAGTTAAAAACTCTTTCCTCGAAATCCTTTTAAAAGAGAGAGGAAGAAGACGAAAGAAGCGTTAACTCGGGCATAATTTCGGCGCTTAGCGGGAGTCCCGGTGTTTACGAATTACTCTTGCTTGCATACGATACATAATTTAGGCAATTAGCGTAACTTCTAATTGCGCTGCATAGCTCTAGGAGCTCCCGACTTCCTCTCATAAGTAATGCAAGGCAAAGAGTTCGTTTCATTTCCATTAAGCGGTTTTCGAGTCTTATTTTGTTTTTAGGGAAGAGATGAGTCTGTCTGGTACAGTCCAAGCATTTGGCTTAAACGCCATGGGGCTCTAGCTCAGACACACCTATGGGTGTTGGGGTGATGGGTGGGTTGTTCACCATAGTGTTGGGATAGGGGAGATATTAAAACTAATAGCAAACGAATAATAGGCCAAGGAGCTGAAACTGAAGAAAACCAATGTCATGGGCAGTTATTAAAACAAATAGACCTCATGGACTGAACCTCATGGATTGAGAGAGAGAGAGAGAAAATTATGGTTGAAGACCAAGAATTAAGAGAGAAAAACTCATGGATTGAAGTCTGAAAGACAGAGAGAGACATAAACATCCAAACAGCCAGCTAGATTCATGGAATTAACGTTTTTCTAAAAAAATTAGGAAAAATAAATAGAGATCCATTATCTTAAAAGGATGAAAGTGAGGCAGGCGCAGATCAGACACAGACCACAATGACAACAACATGAAAGTTAAAATAACAATAGACACACCCCAGATGAGAATTCAGTTGCAAAAAGAGTGGGAAAGATCAAGAAAATGTATAAAAACAATTGAAAGTAAGTCAGTCCAGGTGGAAAAATGTTGAAATTCGAAAAGGTATTTCTAGAAAAGACCGGATTGGAATGTTGTCTAGTGCTTGATTATATATATATATATATATATATATATATATATATATATATATATATATATATATAGATATATATATATATATATATATACATATATATATATATATATATATATATATATTTTATATATATATATATGTGTATAATATATATGTATAAAACTTGGTATATGCTAATCGATGTCGTTGTATTTGTATAATCAAATATTTTTCTTCTCAGTCCTATTCGTCTGTTTATCGTCTTTCAAATTCTGTTTTACATTGCCCTCCTACTTTGACTTTTCACGATATTTCATTAAACGTTTTTCACACGCATACCAATATATATATATATATATATATATATATATATATATATATATATATATATATATATATATATATATATATATATATACATACATACATACATACATACATATACATATTTGTATGCATAAATATATTTATATCTGTATATATATGTATATATTTGTGTGTGTATGTGTGCACGCGTCCGTTTATAGTTGTTGGCATGAGCCTGCATTGGAATGCGAAAAAAACCTGCAATAAAAGAAGGTTGCATGTCACCAGGAAATACAAGGTAAAACAAAGAACAAAAAAGCTTTAGAATGACGAAGTGCTGTGGGTGTTCCTCTCTCTCTCTCTCTCTCTCTCTCTCTCTCTCTCTCTCTCTCTGGAATGGCAAATCAATGCGGAAATTTAATTTATCGCTCTCATAATAGATGAGACCCTGCCATTTTCTTCGACAGTAACAATAATGTATGGCGTTATAAAGAAAGAGTTATGGTAAAAAATGAGTACATTTATGTGTATTGAGTCAGAAAGACGTAAAGCGTGTCAGTTTTGTATTTATGTATGATTGTGCCGTACAAGCGTTTTGTATGCCAGCACTCATATGTTTGTAGAATAATTAACTATGTGCTATGGTATAATATTTACCTGTGTATAGAGCTCTCGTTTTGACCAGTTCGGCTTACCACAAATCGCCTGAAGGAAGTAATTTCTTATAATGGGATATATAAGCTTTGCACCTCGTGACCCGCTACAGATTATGTCAGTCGGTATGCTAAGCCCTCCCCTCTCCTCCTCGAGACTCCCTCTCCTCATTGACACCACCTCATTGACACCACCAGCCTCTGACCCTTTGTCTCCCGAAATTCAAGTCCTGTGCACTTACTTTCCTATTATTATTATTATTATTATTATTATTATTATTATTATTATTATTATTATTATTCATTGAAGCAAACCTCTCTTCACAAAGCCAGAACGCGCAATGAAGGTCATCGAACGTTTTTTCTTTTTCCCTTTTGTGTTGCTTTGTACCATGTATCTTCATTTTGAACTCGGCTATTATCCGTTTTTTTAAGATGACCTATACAAAGGAGCCATTCCTTACTTATGTGGGTATCGACGCAGTCAGAATACACCCAGTTCAGGGCCTTCAAATTGATTAAACGATAGTTAGAAAAATAAGTCGAATCATTCCAGGAATACACGAACAAGATTACAAGTTACAATTAAACGGCTAAATAAAAAACAAAAACGCTTATGCGTTACTTCTCTAAGAGAAAAATAAGATGCTAGAATAGGCTTATGTTCGTCTGAGTTTAAACTCCTGTGCAGAGTGAACTTTGAAACTCGCATTCATGTTTTAAGTTAGAGTTGCTCAGCGTACTGTAAATGGTTATTGCTGTAGCAAAACTTCACTGCCTTAGTTTTATGAAAAGATTATATGGCGCTTAGTAAGCTTCTTTGCAACACTGGTTACATGAACGATTTTTATGGGTTTTTAATTAATGTTACAGTACCTCTCTTGGTGATTTGTCTATTAGCGCATACACTACGCGTGTATTTTTGTGTATATATAGACAGGATATACAGACAGGAATATAGATCGATATATAGATTTAAAAGCTTCATAAATAGCAGCTTTGTATGCATTTTTGAAAAACCGAGGAAAAGATGACGAATATTGTTGTTTTCAGTTTACGAGAGGCTGTGCAAACTTATGACGTAGATATGAAAAAAAGATAAAAGAGCATCAGCATGATAGGGGTTTAAAGGAGTGTGTAAACTGCATTTGCTACTGATGGGTTTAACGAACAAATTGAGAATGCAACTAAGTGCTGGGTACACAAGGTAGCAGAAAGGATTATCCGGAAAGTTCAAGGAGATAAACCAATCTTTTTTAACCATTTTTTGCTTGAGGCTAGATTTTAGCACATACACTGTATACATTTATTAAACGTTCTTAAGACCAGATGATGTTAAAACAGGTTCTTTGCAGTTGAAGCACTTACATTATTCACACACACACACATATATGTGTGTATGTGTGCGTGTATGTATATGTATAACTGTGTATGTAAGTGTATGTGTGAGTGAATAATGTAAGTGGTTAAATTGAAAACATGTTTTCTCATCATCTGGTCTTATGAACGTTTAATGAAACGGAAATGAAATTGAACATGATATAACAATAGGCTTAGGGGCATGATCAAATTCTCTCTGTAAATGTTCTTTTTATCATATTTTGACCTTTAATACTTTAGTCAGATGTATCATTTAAAAATTGATAATGTTTATATATGAGTATTCTCTTGTGGTTTTTACTTGTACGTTCATCCCAATGATTGAGAAGGCGCCGTTAACTTGGAGATTTATATCTACCTTAGGTCACAGTGCTGCCCATATTCCCTTCTTTCTCTCTCTCTACCCTTTTCTTAGTTACGATTATATCCATCTACAATATCTGGCCAATCAAAAATTATTCACTTGATTCGTAATCGCACGAAAGAAAAAGAAAAAAGGGCACCATGAACAACAGTTGTTTCAAAGCGAGAGGACGCCTCCAAACACCCTCTTTGCCGAAAACATCCTATTGCGCTTCCTTACGCCTAGAGGATACTATCTTCTACTCCTTCCGGACCTTCTCCCCTTCGAGGACGATCCTACTTCTCCTCCCACAAGCCTTCCTTCCACCGCCCCCAAACCTCCCCACGCTCCTTCCAACCCTGTACCCAGGCCCTGACCTAAAGACGACCATCCCAGTCAGCTGATATTGATTACAGGCGAGCCTTCGATGTTATGCCTTCCCTTGTCGCCGCCGCGGAAAATCCCGAACATTGTAAACAAAAATGCAGAGAAGGTTACTCCTCTGGTCCCCTGCCTCACAAAATATAGAAGTTCGACAAATTTAAAGCCGTTTCCAGCAATAATGTACGAGAATCACGAATAATGTTAAACAAAAATACGAAATATTAATATTCATCTTCTGTTTCACCCAGGACACTGAGCAAGGAAATTTTTAATTACAAGACACTTCAGTATCATGACAATGACATGGTTTCAGTATTTTTTTTTAATCCCGAATATTGTAAAGATTATTTTCAGAAAAAAAATTCATTTCTGTGTTTCACCTTAAATGCCGATTCCGAAAAACTTTATTTCGAAGTTCTCACGGTAATATTACGAACTGCCGGCTGCGGTCATATTCTAAAAATAAATCTCCCCTGTTATTATAACATATGATTTAGCCTTATGTAAGATAGTAAAAAGAGGAAAACTTTTGATTGTGAATAATACTTTATTGGAACTGCATTCTCCTGTATTTCTAGAACCACGTAACCTGCCTCTTGTTTTAGGATTATGTTTGGCCTCTAGGGGCTTGATGTGACCCATAACCGCTTACACGCGTCAACAACGCTTGGTTAATTTACAAAAGATGGGGCATTAACCCTACGGCAGCCCTTCTCTCTTATCCGGTCTGCCGAGCGTAAATGGTGGAAGGAGAAACAGGAGAACCGACATAAATATTCACCAGCAGACAAGAGCATTCCCCGCATTAGCCACTGTCCACAGTTTGCCAAGATTCAGGGTCCTGAATGTCCCCGAAATTAAAGGTTATGCAACCACACGCGCCCTCGCACATTTCTATGAAAGTGTATCCTTGCATACATGAATATTTATAGATTGTCTTGAATGTGTGTGTTCCGTCATGCATGAATGTTTATTTATAGGTAGTTTTGATTTCATGTGTATGTATGCATATTTTAGTCAGTCTTCCATTAATATTTATGTATTCTTATGTGAAACAGTTTCTGTGAGATGTATGCAAAGTATTTCCTTCTAGACCTAAATAGGAACGTCTTAAAAAACAACATCTTTCAAACATGAATATTAAAAGTTCTTTAGAAGATATAAGTTATACACATACACATATATATACATGTATATATATTGTTTATTGTATGGAAATGAAAGCTTCAAGCAATAAGCAATGGTTTAATTTTTCTAGCTACGTGTGGCTTGCGTACACAAGAGACATGCCATTATTTCTCCTTGTTTAGTATTTTTATATGTGCAAAATCATGTCACGCATAGCCCATTTTCATTTTTAACTACAAAGATGTTTTCCTGAAGGTGTGTCTGAGATGTGAGCAACGCGACCGTTACTATCTCATGAGTAATGACACTGTTACACAGAACATGCGCTGAACATTTCTGCAGCTTCAAAGCAGCGTCATCAGCATACAAAGACGTCTCATCAATCTTATTCAGGCCCTTTACGTATATTGCACAATTCATCTCTGTTTATGCATTCTGACACTTCCTGAATAAGAAACCGTTTCCATTTTGACACCTCTGCCGATACCTCATCTCGGCAGTTTTTCAGTCTCTCGGTTCACTTCGTACCATGACTCCGAAATATATCACTTTGTTATCTTGTTCCATTTTCTCCACAGACCCAAACAACCTCAAGATATAATGAGCCATCCTTTCGCCTTAAAATATTATTATTTTACTGCATCTTCATCCTACCGCCGTGTTTCTAGTAGTCCCAAACCTCATTGAACATATTAAGACAAATATTTCTGTCACTTTTCACTTCCATAAAGACCATTTGGCTCACGGTCCAAAGAATTTACATAATATTTATGGAAATGAATATTTTTTACACCCCTTAGATCATCCAGTGAATCACATCGAGGCCTTAAAAGCCAACGTTTGTTCAAATTTGATCACATATTCTTGTTTTTAAGAAATAATAAGAAAAATTACCCAGAGTGAACGTTACCACGTAAAGTTAAAATAGAATCGTAAGAGAGAGAGAGAGATATTATCATGATACCAAACTCATATATAGCCGCAAAGCACTTGACTGATTTATCTGTTTAGAGGCATCTTTGATATAAGTTGTATTACAAGGTCCTATATTAATCTTAGAGAAATCATGGACCTCTGGAATATAGTCTAAGTTATACCTTAATTGTCAGAGACAGAAAGAAGAGGTTAACCTAATGAGATCTTAATTTTCATACAATCTCGGTTGCAGCGACAACCAGTATTTGAAGAATAGAACATAACTAACAATATTCATTAGTATCACCCTAAGTCTCCTTTTCATTAACACAAACCCGATTTTTGTCATTTCTTTAAATTTCATTTCCTTAAATTCCATTAAATAAATTTAAAAAAACTATTCAACAGTGAATTGCTTCAAAATTCAAATCAAACGCAATAATTCCGAAATTCCGGACTTTCCTTGTGGAATCTTGCGAGGCATTCAGCAACAGAGATAATGTGCATTAAAGGGAGGCTGCATTCAAATGACGTTTAAATCCCTTTTATTATTGTGGATAATTTGATTCTAGCTGTAGGAGCTGACGATGGGAAAGCTACTTTAAAGTTGCTGAACGCACCTAAAGCCAGATTCATTTCGCAACAAAGAGAAGAGAGAGAGAGAGAGAGAGAGAGAGAGAGAGAGAGAGAGAGAGAGAGAGAGAGAGTCTTTTCAACTCTGTAGTATTTTGAACCTCTTTTATACGGAAACGTATGTAAAGGAACTGGAAACTATAATCTCCAGGTACATAAACAGATATAGTGGAAACTGGGAGTCTAATGAATTTGACGAAGAATTTGATAACTGAAATTTCCAAGACATGTGTGAATGATTGGAAACTGGAATCTAAAAAGATTTAGGTGAAGACGCAGGAAACTGGAAATTCTAAAAATCCTTACACGAAGGAACTCGAAACTGGAATTTTCTGAACAGTAAATAAGAATGTTCAAAAGTATATGAAGGAATTGAATAGTAGAATTTCCACAATGTTTGTGAAAAAAATGGAAACTGAAATTTTCAGAAACATGATCAAAGAAAAGAAAAACCTGAATTCCAAAAAAATAATCCTGATTAAGCTGGAACTTAGAATTTCCAAACTCCCACAAGAAAAAAAAACTTACACCAAGGAATTCCAATAACGTATGAAAGAAATAAAAACTTATAACCAGAATTTCCAAAAACAAATGTGAAAGAACTGGGAACTAGAATTCCCAGAAACAAACATGAAGGAATTAGGAGCTAAAATTGGCCAAATTGTAGGCGAAAAAATTTGAATTAGATTTTCCACAAGCATTTATGGAGGAATTTTCAAAAGCTTTGACAAATAACGTAAAACAAGAATTCCCAAATTCGTACTAGACTAAACTGAAAGCGAGACTTTACAAAACTATAGCGAAGAAACTGGAACAGGGAAATTCCAAAAGCACCGGCAAAGAGACTGGAAACTTGGAATTTCGCTATGCAGTTCCATAGCAGTCAACTTTAAACCTGCAATGTCCGAGGCACATACAGATACACGGGTCAAAGGCGGAGAGGAAATGATATCAGAGGAGAGGAAATGAACAGAAAAAAACCTTTGGAAATAGAGCAGTCAAAGTTTTTGCAATTCTAAAGCTGGCAAAGACTACTAAAATGGAATTATTATTATTATTATTATTATTATTATTATTATTATTATTATTATTATTATTATGTTAGATATGAATTTGCTAACTCCCACAGGATAGAATTTACCTATGTGATTAGAGAAGAAGAAGGGTGAAGTGGAGAAATTAAAATAAACGAAGAGAACTTAAATAATCATAACGTAATAGGGCCAACTTACCAATGGATTACACACACACATATACACACACATGCATAATACGTAGCAAGAGCCACCTTTACAAGAATATATTTACTATTGCATAATAAGTGAACTGCAAGGAATCTGAACCATGCAAATGTAAAATGACTGTAAGTCACAAGCGTAACCTTCCCAGTGATAAAAAACTTAGGTGTATTGCATCTGTTATCTGTACGTCTTAACTTCCAAATTGAACATTTACAAATAAACAACTTCTCTCTCTCTCTCTCTCTCTCTCTCTCTCTCTCTCTCTCTCTCTCTCTCTCTCTCTCTCTCTCTCTATATATATATATATATATATATATATATATATATATATATATATATATATATATATATATATATATATATATATATATATATATATATGTGTGTGTTTGTGTATTTGCGCATCTGTGCCTACAAAAGAGCAAGAGATGTACGCCTCCATTTATCCTCAAACAACGAGAGTTTACAATCAGAGTTGTTGCAGGGATGGGTATGAAGTGGAACATTCCCATCATATTTCCTCTCTTTGTTTCCCTCGAGATCTTGTATTTACGAATATGAAATCGTGGCGCAGTGGAGGTGTTTTTTTACAGGCGAAAACACAAATTAGGGCAAGAGATTCACAGTAAGTGGATTTCATTACACAAACCCAAAAAATAATCCTGATTAAGCTGGAACTTAGAATTAAGGACGTGTAAATAATGGTACAACTATTTAATAACCTTGGTTTATTTAGTTGGGTTGAGCCAGGTAGTGTTACACTTACGGTTTTTCGGCAAGTATTTATGGGTGCGAATGCTAACCCCTCGTCTTGTCCCATGAATGTTCAGGGGCTTGTGTGCCAAAGATGTCCGGTTTTTGTGGTCACCCATTCAGTAGCCGATCAGATCCAGTTTTGCTTAACTTTGCTGATGTTACTACCTTTGGTAACTATACACACACATATATATATATATATATATATATATATATATATATATATATATATATATATATATATATATATATAACAATGGATGTATGTATGTGTGTGTGTTCCAGCATAACTCTGAAACGCATTGAGGAATTTCAGCCAAACTAGGTATACATATGATTTACTATCTGGAAAAGAATACTATGGGGGTAAGACATCACTAGCACCAAAGGGCACCAAAGCGGGTGGGGGTGGAAATGGGATGACATGTAAAAATAATAAAAAAAAATGACAGATATTAGTGTCTATTCCTTAGTTTTCGAGGTCGCTGAGATGAATAGGGACACTCCTGATGCCCTTGAAGTCTAAGTTCAGCCCCGATAGGAATGCTGGGTGAGAAGGGATAAAATATAAAATATCAAAAATATTGGGCAATGTAATTGAAGCAACTATCTTAACAGGAAAGGGAGAGAGTGAGAGCGAGAGGAAGTGAGAGAGAGAGTAGAGGGGGTATTAGGGAGGAGAAAGAGGGAAAGAGTGAGGGAGAGTTGGAGAGAGAGAGAGAGAGTTTATCGGTTGTCATTCAGAGTTTTCCCAGGCAGCGCCGGGTTGGTCAGCTAGTGTGTGTGTGTAAATATATACATATTTATATGTATATATAATTCTAAGTTTACGACTACACTTAAATTCACCGTTGATAAAACAGTTTTGAGTAAAGGAAAAATCTTAAAGTTCAGTAAGTAAGTTAACGGAAAAATTACATAAAATAACGATAAATCCATGACCATATATAAGTAAACGCATACAGAAAATCATTGTTTAAAGATAATTGAAAATAATAAGCCAGTGGGCATCGTGTTTTAAAGCACCATTGTCATTACTTTAAGCCAAGTTCCTTTGTTCCCAGTGGTAGCTGTAAGACTTCAAGTTATACCACACGCTTTTTTTATTAAGTATTGCGGATTCCCTTTGTATCTCAGCGGTTCCCATTACATTCCAGGAGATTCCTGCTACACTTCTTACTACATTTTAGGCGGACTCAGCAACTCGTAGGACGTAATTGAATTCTTTCATTTCACGCTTAGTTATTTGCTTTAATTTTTTTCTTTTTACTTTTCTTGTTTTTGTATTCTTACTTTTTCATCTCAATAATTTTAGACGAGAAATGATAGGCCTTTTCCCTAAGACAACACAGAACTTTCATCGAAAGTCGAGGATATTCTGTGTAATAGTCTGGTGTTTGTTTAATCTTTATTATTTTTTTTATATTTTGTTATAATAACAGCTTTTTATTATTATTATTATTATTATTATTATTATTATTATTATTTCCTCTTCAGTATTTCTGTTCTGGGGGTATGATTATCAAAAAGGGTCAATCTCCGAACTGATGATCATTTAGTAATTCTTTATTTTAAATGAAACTATGTTCTCTCTTTGGTTAATTCTCTATAACATCATGTACGCTTTTCATAACTTAATTTGCTCTGGCATATCTGTTGCTGGTGCAGTATTTATTAGATGGCAGTGCAACATCATATGACGGCACTGAGAAACACGCCACATGTAAAAAACCAGCCATGGGGAAAATATAAGGCGTCTCAGTGGTTGTATTGATTCATCTGCTGCGAAGTTACAACCTAACTCTCAATACCAGAGATTATGTTGACTGCGTGCCTTCATTTATTTGTTATTTTTGTCTTCATCAACGTCTCTTGGGCTTGCTATTTTTCATTTTGAGCATTCTCTTCTGCCGCAGTGGGCCTTCCCTGACTTATTCTATGTATGTAAATAAACATTAATAATATATTCATGTTACCAGAAATTTACGGTTCCTTTATTCTTTTATGCTTTACTAACTAAAGATCCCGGATTCGATACCCGAACGAGCAATAACGCTATAGGCACATTCCCTTAAATCCAGTTGCGTTGCTTTTCACCCAAGCGGTGTCTTTGGTGACGAGGACAGGTAGTTGTTTGATTATAGTTAACAGCAACCAGGTTGGGAAAGGTCCTGGTGTCTGCAAACTCATCCCAGAACATAATCTGGGAACTGGAGATAATAATAATAATAATAATAATAATAATAATAATAATTTTCTAGGCTAATGTCCATTTCCAGCCCAGACTCGAAGAGGAAAAAAATTGGGAAGTGTGTTGGATCACACTTAAAACACCATTAAAATCGTGATTAATTATAAAACATTCTTAAATGAGTATAAAGAACTGCATGAAAATGGTGCGTTCATCTATTCGGGTCTAGTAAGTGTTTTTATTATTCGTTTTCTTTGTTCTTACTTTCTATTGTGGCGCCGTTGTGAGGTCCGCATTGCAACGCGTGTAGACTTCCTGCACATTTCTTCTGGGTGGATTTCGTGTTTCCATACGAAATATTTCGTATTATATTCTGATGATGTTGTAGACAGTATACATGAGACCTTTATTTTGCATGCACACACTCATAATATATTTACATATATATATATAATATATTTATATATATATATATATATATATATATATATATATATATATATATATATATATATATATATATATATATATATATATATATATACACACACCCTGTATATATATATATATATATATATATATATATATATATATATATATATATATATATATATACACACACACCTGTATGTGTGTGTGTGTGTGTGTGTGTGTGTGAATGTGTATGTGTGTGTAAGTGTGTGTTTGTTCGTGTGTGAGTGTGTGTGTGCTTGCCTAGTTGAAATATTTCATCTTAAGATTTGCTTCAAACCTCAGGAAGACCTTTGACCTATATATATAATGGATAAGTGAAGCAGAGGCCGTTCTCTTAAAACAAAAACAATTTCAACTGCTCCGGCTACATTAACAACATTAAAACACCTGCTTTCCAAAAATCTCCTTTTCATAATGGGTTATCAGAATTAAATGATGATTTCGATTCTGTATATAATTATTTAGTATCATATAAACTCATCAGAACAGCAATGGTCATCGACGCCAGAGCTCTCTCTTTCTTTATGTGAGAATGCAAATCATCTCCCAAAGAATTTGAGCACTGGAGAGAGAGAGAGAGAGAGAGAGAGAGAGAGAGAGAGAGAGAGAGAGAGAGAGAGATGATTTTTAGACAATTATAACGGTATTTTTATCAGGAAATCCCATGTAAGTAAAACAAAGCTTCATCTCCCTCAAGTAAGGCCATCAAACCTAAAGTGCTACTTTTTATGCCATTTTAAGGGAGAGACGGACTTACAGACAGTCTGTTACGAGTTAATGCCCACAGTTATCGTAACGTACCATTAGCAAGTACTCCTAAACAGATCAATATATCAATCACTCATTCTCTTAGGGCGCATCATATATACTCAGATGCAACGAAGACAGCGGAATATTTGCAAAAACCAAATATTTCTCTAACGTGTCCAAGATAACAAACGTCTTTGTCGTAAACTGTCAGAACTGCACGTCGTATTTAATAAACAACACCCGTTACCGGCTCTAAATGGTGAACCATTCGCCAGGCACAAGAACAAACACAGAGAAATTAACATCCTTAATTGAATTCACTTTCCCAGGGGGAAACGCTCTCCTGATCTCCGTCCGCTTATGAGTTTCTGTTTCTTTCCTTTTTCTGGAGGTTTGCCCTGCAGCAAACTCAGGTGGCACCCAGTTTCACCCAGTGCTACGTAGGTGGCACTGAGTCTTCGTCGTTTATGAATTTAAATCTTGATTTAGCTCTCTTTTCATTAGGATGGACTTGATGAAATCCTGTGATACCCTGAGTTGCATATTTTAAACTTGTTCTATTTTTTACATTTTTTTTTTTGTAAGGCCAATCTTGCATCTGGATTGCGTGCTAAAATTATCAGGTTCTTCAGTTATTTATAAATTTCAAAAGAACACCCACAATTAGCCCAATTCAAGATGTTGAGAAAGTCAATAAATATTGATGAGTTTACGCTGAAATAAAGTTCTGAAGCATCCTCAAGTCTGGCAGAGGCCTCCAGCCACCGCCAATAAGGAGGCTTCGAGATAAAAGAAGCGACCCTGAAGTAACCATTCACGATGGAAGGACGCTGTTTGAAGAGAGCTTAGTATTTTTGTACATATTTCCCGAGATGATCGGCAAATAGTGTAAGCCCGGCTTAAGCCCGTCGGACCAACCTATGAAAGCCCTTCGAAGGAGAGGGCTTCAGAACCCACGGAAATTGCCTTTGCTATTTTGGAAACTCTCGACCTTAAAACACGAGTTTAATTTTCTCCATTTTGCAGACTGTTATTGTACTGTGGATAAGAAGCTTATGCGGTGTTACACAGAAAAAAACAGTTACCAGTGGCTTTAATACTTAGGTATTATAGAAACGTAGAAACGAAACCTAAAAAAAAAAAAAAATTTTTTTTGCTTCTCAAATTATGGAAATTTATTTCTGTCCAGCATTTTATACATACAGACATAAAACGTACAAACAAACATATATATATATATATATATATATATATATATATATATATATATATATATATATATATATATATATATATATATATATATATATATATATATTATACATACATATATACATATATATGAATGTATATATGTATATATTGTGTTTCTATACAAAATTATGATTTCATGTGTATAGGGGTATAGTATAGCAATGATTAACATCCATTTTAGCTACAGTTGTACGTTAAAAAAATAAAAGACTGAGCAGACGCACGCTTACCTCGAAACAGCGGATAAATAGCGCCATGGCAACTTTAATCCACTGGACCGGTATTATTGAAGCAGCTAAACCTTTAAATGTTAGCTATTCAGCGGCTCCAACGGCATTTGGAAATTGCAAAGAAGAGTTGATTGATATTCTCACATGAACAAGTACATTCTCTTGCTTTTTAATATGGTCATTCTAGTCTTTGGAAGCGTTACAAGTTTATGCACTCCGGCTTCCTCAGTCTAAACTCATACCTATCACGAATAATGATAATAGTAAATATTACTCTCACGATTCCTTATACCTTCCTTGAACGTACTGATAGTCTCATCATTATAGTAATGTCGATTAGTGGAGATTGCTAACGTTAACCAGCAAAACTGGAATAAGAATTGCACGCTTAGACATGCAAGCGACAAGCTGAAAAAACCCAGATCAAGAGTTTAGATAATGATATTCAACACTAACAGTGAAATACATAACTTGAAGTAAACATAATGTCTCAAAATTCTAAAGCAAAGACTTCAAATTATAATTATTAAATATTACCTGCTGTTCCTCAGGATTGCAAAAGCTCTTTAGGACGATATACATTATACACGTGTACTTCACTGTGGACTCCTGTACTCCATTAAATCATGTGCCATGTGATTGTAATAACATTAGCTAAAAGCTAACATCAAGTCTCCTTCACAGACCCCCTAGGAGATTTTAACAGGTTTTTTGACCCTTGAAATTTGTCCACTCATGAAATCTTGAAGACTTAATCATTTATCGGGGAAAATACAAGAATTGCAATAGGCTTAATGATCCCACATCAAGGAAAACTAATGAACTGGAAAAATGGGAAAAAATAGACACAAATTATCAAGAGGAAACATATATATACATACATACATATATGTATATATATATATTATATATACATATATATATATATATATATATATATATATATATATATATATATATATATATATATATATATATATATATATATATATATATATATATATATATATATATATATATATATATCAATGCAGAGAATACTTGATATGAAGGGGGAACTCTAAAGTGAAAACCTTCAACATCAAAGAACAAGAGTTATCTTAACTGAATGAAAAAATAAAGAAGTAAAACATACATTAACGAAGTTTATGAATTTGTAAGGTAACTGTCCCATAAGTGCCAATTAAGAAAATACTTGACGGCCTCCAGCGAGTTATTTTGGGAGGGAATATCCGCGAGAGTTTCCTCTTTCCTTCTTTTGCTCCAGTATTCGGGCCATGGAACGAAAGCTCCTCTGAAGCAATCAGACAGACACACGGCTTGGCGCCAAAAATGGGACTGGCCGAGACGCCGGGAAAAAAGTGGACCCCGAGAGTTTAGCGACCCGGAAAAACTTCTGTAACCTGTTGTGATAAAATGCACCCTTCCCCCTCCCACCCTTCCCCCCAAACCTGGCCCCCAACCCCTCCACACACACAAACATACAAATGCACACACAACTTTGTGCCCACGTCCTCAAAGTTTCTCTGCAACGTTAAAAGAACAGCTGACGTAATTAGGCTGTCAGGGAAGACGAAGGTGTTAGCTTGCCACCTTACTGAAGATAATAGCTTCGGAATAATGTATACACAGAGAAAATTTCATTTTAAACCAAATATTTTGGGAATTTATAAAATTATTTTTGTATGCCGAAATGAGATTTGATCCAAAATACCCTTTTCTCTCATATATATACATGTATATTAATGTATATTAATATATATATATATATATATATATATATATATATATATATATATATATATATATTAATATATATATATATATATACATATATATATATATGTATATACACATTAATGTTTTCTTGATGTAGTCTAAGCGTTCAATGAATTTTAAGGGCCCATGTAAACAAAATAGACATAGGAAAACCATACACGATACTTATGTCTGAATTGTAAACCCGGCGTTGTTTGTCTGTAGGAATGCATGTAAACCCGAAATTTAATATATGTCAGCATGTACAAAACTAGATACTTTAATATGCTACATCATGCTTAGTGTGTTTCAGTCTTTGTAGGTTGTCCAAGGTATGAATTAATTTAATAAGTTCTGGTATGCAAAGTGGTGTCTCTCTCTGCCACCTTATTTTAATTTTACTGAAAGCTATTACTCGTAGTGAAGTTGGTGGGGGATATTGCGTTGAAGAGGAGGTCTCCTGGTCCATGTCTGATAAGTCTGCAACTAATTTTCCTAAAACTGGTCTCTCGACGCTTCGTTCTGAGGAATTTCTTTCTCCTTACCTGTTCGTGCGATTTCTGTCATAAGCCTGTTCCTTCGTGAGGGTGTTCTGTTCTTAAGTTTGATCTGCTTTATACATAAATGATAAGAGAATGCATCTTTATATATTTAAGATAAGAAAATGTATCGTTTTATTCATGTTGCGAGACCAGTGAGATGGGCAAACTAATGCCTTTCTAGTCCAGTCCTGAAGCAAACAGGAAAAGAAAAGGGGAGAGGAAGACTTTGTCCTACCACGAAGAAAGCTATAGACCTTTCTGCCTCATAGAAGAAGTCAGGCTATATGTGTCATGAAAAGCAAGCAGGGAGGACGTCCCAAAGAGAAGGGAATTGCTACGTTACACAAATTTGTAAACTAATGGTAATTTTATTTACTGCCTTTTAGCTTTTGTCTCGCGATTCTCTTTAGTTTGTCTCAATGCGCGCAATCTCGTAAAGGAAGAGAATGCATAAAGTATTCCGAACAGTTTCATAATGAAGAAGCAAGTAAAGTTTAATAACAAATACATGCTATCCAATGGACATAGTTTTGACTTTTATCGGAATAGAAAATGTCATTATGATTCAACTGTTCTACTCACTGAATGATATTTTCCTAGGTCTGTTTACAAGCAAATGTATTTAAAACCGCCGGATATTTGTGGAAGCATTCCATTCAGGCAGAAGAGACCGACTCTTAAAACAAGTGGCTCGTCAATGAAACGCCATTAATATTCAAATCATCTCGAAATGTCAATAAGTCAAGACAAGTCAGAGCGACCAGATACCCCATTAATGGGCAGATCTTTTACTGTCCTTCCGGGTCAAAGAAATGTCACCTAAGGTCATCTTGACTCGGAATGTCTGTTCTCCCGTGTACAATTCAGGACGGTTTTATGGGTCCTTTGGTGCCTCGTTTTAAAACACCGAGGACCCGTCAGTCCTCCCCCTTCCCCAAGTAAGATATATTGCAGTTGGAATTGCAGTCTATTAATGTCAAGGATGCTTAAATTGACTGATAGGTAGCAGTTATACCCAGGAGCTGACGCATTTCCAGGAAACAGATCACCACGCATTCAGAAAACGCATGAATAAAATTCTCGTTTGCACCGCGGGGCAATTGTTAATGAAGGAGAACCCATGAAAAAACAAGTCTACGACACATACATACATGCACACATGCGTGGGAAGGTTATTTAACATAAATTTCCGACCGCTTGTAATTCTTGGAAACTGGTATCTAAATTCAGCCAATGTTTTACATAGAACCGTTGGAAATATCGTTTGGCTGGTACATTTTTCACGTCCATTTTTCGATATAATGCCAGGCGGTAGTAATTTTACTCGCATAACAGTCAACGCTGTTGCATTAAAACAACAGAGAAAAAGCCGAGAGTCATGTAAGACCACAGAATAGCCAATTACTAAATTCCTTTTGGGCAAATGACTTTCGTGAACTGGAGCAAATGAGAATATATCTGACTCATATTAGAAACTATCTAATAAACGCAGTGCGTATTCATATATTTAATATATTCCATGAGTAACATCAATGGTCTACTGGTAATAAACTCCACATTTAGACTTCGTGGGAATAATGTGAATGTAGATTCATTTGACACGATAATTATCGTAATCAAAATAAACTGTGATGTAATCTAGGGTCTCTTCCTTATTTACTGAGTTATTTGTTCAAATTACGCCGCGGCGAGAAAATATTGTTCTTGACATATTGTCCCTAAACATCCAGGAGTCAAAATATAACTCGGAATATTAAAGCCACAATAATAATAATAATAATAATAATAATAATAATAATAATAATAATAATAATAATAATATTCAACTGTCGGTTATTTAAAATTAACCATCAAGCAGAAAGCTGATCTGTAATACCAAAATCTCTATTGATTTATGAGATTATTAAAACTCCTGAAAGACTATTAATAGCCATCACATTTTTAAAGAATGGAACATGGTATGCCATTTAAAGATTCCACTCGTTATTGAGAATCAAACTGAAAGAACGAGAACGAGAAGCAAGCGTTTAAAAACAGCAAAGAAGGAGCAATGCGCTCGTGTACTGTACGTAGCCGCATAGAGTATTCTCTGTACCGCACTGACGTTTCTTCGTGTGTGTTTTACTTGGGACTCTTTTTCTCTCTTTCTCTTTTTCTCGCTTTCTCTCTTTCTCTCCGTACTTGGCCCCTGCGAAGTGGGTAAGGAAATCTCACCCTTAAGCATCATTTTTCAGGTTTGTCTGAATTGGAATGTGAGTGTTCTAGGTAAACTTGAGTTCTTATTCTTTTTTCTAAATTCAGGTTTTTCCTGTTTATTTTATTTGTTCCTTATTGAGTCGACAGGTGGTTTTGTTCAAGTTGTGCTAATGAACGTTACAGGATTCACAAGTCTTCTGTTTATTCTTTTTAAGTATAACTGGAATAACGCAGATTCTAGAACCAAATGACTTTCGTCATTCATTTCTAAATTCCTATTCGATTAAACTGTCGCCAAATGTTCAGTCTAAACTTCTTTAGTCTAAACCTCATCACTAAGAGAAAATTTAGCTTTTGCAAAAATTACGTTTGAAATGTGAAAATAATAGACATTTGAAGTTCAGGACTGACAAGATTTTTAAATCAATGTGCCACAAAAATATCCAAAACTTTTTACTGGAATCTCAAGATCAACAACCTCTCCAGATAATTAGAAAAAAATGTAAATGAAGATGGAAGGAATTAAAGTTGTACCTTCGGAAAATAAGAAACTAAATAAAACAGAAGTTTCTGCTTAAGGGGAAAAGAAAATTTTGCCAGAAGAATAATGAAATTAAAGCCTCGACTTCATACATAAGAAAAACATATGTAAAAGTAAGCAAAATTAAAGCTGCAACTCCATGAAATAAGAAAATAATACTTTGGAAAGCACAGAATCTCATGTTGACGAATGGCGCGACCCAAAATTGAAAACAAACCCGATATTGAGAACAGCCTCGGCTCTGGCTTAGGGAAAAGTAATTCCATTTACGAAAACCTGACCCAAAACCTAAAGGGCACTGACGCGTTTAGAGAGAGAGAGAGAGAGAGAGAGAGAGAGAGCAGTGCTTATGAGTAGCTGCCATTGGTACAATAACGAGAGTCTAAACCTGGAAATATATAAGGCCACAAACCTCGCCTTTCCCTCCCTGCTTTTCCTTCCAGCAGCCGAATGTTGGCCTTGAGACAGAAGAAATGGGAAGGAGGGGAATGTTACTCGTAGATTGAAATGCTTGTATGTACATTTTATTGGCATACAAAGAACAATTAGTTCTGTTAATGCTGGAGACGAAGTGTTCCTTCATGTTCTAATTTTCTTTGTATCGTATTTCGGCAGCACAGAATTCTTTGGCTTTCGAAGGCCACTACTCCTAATGGTGTAGCTGAAATGGAACAGGAATTCATAGCTCTATTCTAATCCGTTAGTCTTTTTTTTTATTTTTTTAAGTCACCTAGGATTTAGAGATGAGCTAAATAAGAAATTACTCCGTAGATTCAGGTTATCCACCGTGGCTTATAAATGATGCAGTGGAGAGAGTTAATAAAAGTTGTGGAAAAATGAGACCACACATAAAGATAGAAAACAAAACGGAGGGCATACGTTATCTGTTGTGAAAATTATTATTATTTTTTTTTGTAGTGAAAAAAAGACAAATTTCTCAAACGTCTTAGAGCACAGAAAAGCTATAAAAAGCGAATGGCGGGGTATAGTAGTTTAAAAATTCACTGTTATTGTAATTGTAAAATAATGTGCAAAAGCAATGTTGTCAAAAATGCTAAGTTGTGGAATGAGCCTGAATAAAATCCAAACCTAGGCTGACTGTGAACAAGTCTTTTAGTAGCATGGACAGAATCTCCGAGAATAATGCCTCACAGGAAACCGTCCTTTAGAGTGTGGTTAAAGAAGCTAGTACGGCTAATGTTTCAGTGGTTGACCAGAATCATTTACCCGCTGGTCCTAATCCCAACCCAGGGGAAAACCTTTACGTTTGTGACTTGAATGTTAAAGAAAAGGAACCCTATAGTTGGAAGATCTGCGTTCCTTACATTTTTTTCTGAGGAGCAGAATTCTCAAAAGCAAAAGAATTTTTATTAGAAAAATATTCTTCAAATATCTGCACAGAAAGGGCCCTTCTGTCCACTAAATTATTATTATTATTATTATTATTATTATTATTATTATTATTATTATTTACCAAACAATCCTTCCTCTCAGAGAGAGTGGCCACAGGTGTAGGCCTACCCGTTCACAGCAAGTCTTTTGGGATGAAATTGTTAGTCCATGACTTTCCGCACCCAGGTTGCGACCTACAGGTGTCAACTAACAACTAAGTACTTTACAAAATGACGTAACCTGCCCTCTCGCAAGAGAGACGAACGTCCTGACCACTAGACTATGAAACCCATATTTAACAGTTGTAGCAGTACCAGTAGGAGTATTCAAAATAGCCGCACCTTCCCAAGGACCAAGCTGGAAAGGCTATTAGGTCTCCGAGAGACACAAGAGAAAAATAAGCCGAAGAGGAGAGGGACTTGATACCGTAACATTTCAAGATATGAAGTTGATATGTGGGTAACTGAGCCTCCTTTGGAGGACTGAAAACAAAGATCCATTTTTGGGTCAAGATGAAGAGGCGAGCCATTCAGCCCTGTCTTAAGCTCTGAGAAAAATGCGATGATGAACACAATATGATGACAGGCTAGATGCAATCAACATTCCGAAACAGTAAGAACTAGAAGTAATGAAAAGTAGTATTTCTTTGTGAAGACAGGATGATAAATGAAGACAGGGTTATACATGCGCACACACACACATGTATCATATATATATATATATATATATATATATATATATATATATATATATATATATATATATATATATATATATATATATATGTATATATATATATATATATATACATATACATACATACATGTATACATGTATGTGCGTTTGAGTGTGTGTGTGTGGTGTGTGTGTGTATATATATGTTATGATCCCCATGTCTCGTGATCTATATATCCCTCATTACATCTAGGAAGAATTAAAGGCCGAGTGTAAATCCTGACCGGTTTCGGCTTTATTTTTAAACTTACAAATAAATTCGAAGCGGTCAGGATTTACTCCCAGTCTTTAATTTTTCCTAGTGGTAATATATATATATATATATATATATATATATATATATATATATATATATATATATATATATATATATATATATATATATATATATATATATATATGTATATGTATGGACATGTGTGTGTGTGTATGTTTGCGTGTGTGCGTGCGGGGACCAGGTAACCTAAAAGTCCGACAGACTGAGTTGAACGCCGTACTGTTTCCCTCCAGATAAAATAAATGATACATATATAAAAATAAGACGAATATTCACCGAGAAATAAAATACTCTGTAAACCAATCCAACCCAGCCCCAGAGAGAAATTCAGGAAAATCAGCAGAGCGGGAATTGAAGACACAAAAGCAGGCGGAAGCTGTTTCTCTATGGAAGGAAAAATTCAGTGAATTCTGAGAGTGCATAAAATAAATGGAAGAAAAGCAATGCTTGAAGGGAAAAACATCTGGAATATTTACTGAATCTTCAAATTAGATCAGAAACCACACATTGAAATCAAGCTAAAAAAACAATAAGAATAAATAACAGATACAAATGTAATTAATAGGAACGAATAAGAAGCAGAAAAGATCAGCAACAAAAAACCCGAACTTGAAACTAATTTGTTAAGTACAATAAAATATAAGGGTAAATAAAAGAACATAAGCAAAAACCCAAAAGGAGAAAAAAATGTCGTATGCAGTAGATGAGAATGAATAGGAATCAAGGAACATTGACGAAGATTCAAATTAACACAGAATATTGAATAAACTGTAAACAAATAAAAAACAATAAACAAAAATCTTAAAAAATAGGAAAGAAAGAAATGGAAAACCAGGAAAAAAATTGGATATGCTCCCACCCCTTCCCCCACCTCTCTCTCTCTCTCTCTCTCTCTCTCTCTGCTTCCACAAAATCCATAATTTTAATCCCGAATTTGGACCTCACTCTCTGGCAGCCGTAGCCCGACTTTCCCAAAACAACCAGTCCAGTAATTACGTCATATTCGGGGATGATGTTCACGGCGTGGTAAAGTGATTTCCAGTTTCGGATTAAACTTCTGATCTCTAAAAGTACCGGGTTACGATTACGTGTTGTTTAGCATATTTATGTATAAGATAATTCGACTTCAGATGTCTGTTGCTCGAGTTAGTGGAAGCTATTGTGCATTTATGAAATATACTTCATTAGACATAATTTAGTGATATGTGGCATATTTTTATTACATGATTCAGCTGAAGAGGCCTAGTGTTCAAGAAGGCTATTGTAAACCTATGAAGTGTGCTTCATAAATAATTCGTTTTTTTATAAGATCTTGCTGCTATAATTTTCAACTGTAAATCTTGTTTCCTTGTTTAGCTATAAAACGTACTTTCTAATGACAACTCTCTCTCTCTCTCTCTCTCTCTCTCTCTCTCTCTCTCTCTATATATATATATATATATATATATATATATATATATATATATATATATATATATATATATATATATATATATATATATATATATATATATATATATACTTTACACACACAACATATATATATATATATATATATATATATATATATATATATATATATATATATATATATATATATATATAGAGAGAGAGAGAGAGAGAGAGAGAGAGAGAGAGAGAGAGAGTGGAAAAGTCAAATAGAGAAGCAAGATAGCCTTAGGCCTGTCGTCTAGAAAGTTGGTAAATTGCTTAATTTTTCGCTTTTCAACTTCATATTCATCAAAATGTTATGGTACCATGTCTTTTCTCTTAAGCATAATTTTCTCGTTTGTCACATAAATATCGTTCTGTCCCATGAAGGTGTAGGCAATGAACAAGCAACTTTTTTAACTTGGTCATAAGAGGCCTACGCGGCACGCCTGACCTGTCAGCCTTTTTGTATTGGGAATACTCGTATGTGTATATTTTTTAATACTCTTGCCACTACTGCTGTTACCACTACTTTAAAAAAGGAGTGCATCAAATGTGGGTCAGATTCATGAAAAAGGAGGCTTTCCTTCATGTGATTTTACTCGAAGCACCCCTGATAGAATAGTAAGACCTAAAGTTATGACACCCTCCTCCCTCTCTCACCCATAAATGTTGATCGGTCGGCCAAAAGTTTGCTTTTCTCTTTCCCTTTCTCGTTCTCTTCGAACATACTGGCACCGGTCTTCAGGCCTTAAAGCTCTCTCTCTCTCTCTCTCTCTCTCTCTCTCTCTCTCTCTCTCTCTCTCTCTCTCTCTCTCTCTCTTTATATCGGGCATTGATCCTGAGAGTTGGTGACTCCCCTCCGTGGATCCGTTCTCCATAGAATGTGAATCAACACTGAATTTTTTTTTTTACCTAACTATGCTGCAACGATATGCAGTAGCTGGTAATCATTTGTCTAAACCTGTCCTTTTTATTTCTTTATTTTTGATATGCATATAATTTGCACACTTATTAAAGATTTCCACATTTTTATATTTGTTCCAATTAGAAGTTGTACATAATTGCTATATTATTATATCTATTTCATAAAACAAAAACATTTCAGGAGAAAATATTATTATTATTATTATTATTATTATTATTATTATTATTATTATTATTATATGTGAAACAAGATAAACTGGATATTTTAACAAGGACACGAGCACCCATAAGGAATTTAGCAAAGCATTCAGTGGTCACAAACAATGCTTATGATCTTAAATATTTTGATGCACAAATTTTCACATGCCTTATGTATTTCACCTATGCATATTCTAATATTTAGCGAAGAATATGAGAAACGGGATATATTACTTGATGAAAAATGAAGAGTCCTTTCTGTGCTAAGACATGTCCCCAACACAACCACCCAAGGATCACTAGCATCGAAATTTTTTCCACACAAAAGTAAAAGAAAGTTAGTTAGTAGTTAATCAAATGCTTCCATAGATATTTGTAATTGTTCTTGCTTCTTGTCATTTATGTTCCGTATTTGTGTCTCTCAGATCCTTCAGTTTTTTTGTTGAACTTCATTTAAACGTTTAGTTTTCTTACTTTGTTGGTTTTCGGGCCTCAGTATTGCCCACTGTACCTGGGAGGCCTCCTCTTTTATCCGGACTTGGAACCAGCACGAAAACATAAAATTTGAGAATTTTGTAAATAGATTTCCCGGATCTTCTGAACATCATTTTAATGTTGAAAACGAATGTTAGTTTGTTGCTCTCTCTCTTTCTCTCTGTCTCTCTCCCTCCCGCTCTTCCATGTCGTTATCCTTTCTCTCTCCTCTCTCCCAATCTCTGTATTTGTCTCTCTCCCATCTTTGAGAGTCCAAGAGGGATTTTAAGCCGTAACATGAAAATATTTCGTACACTGTATGGCTCAAATTCATTCAGACATTTGCAAAACACTCTGATGGATCTCATTGACAGTAAAGGAAGAACAAAAGAAAGGAATGGAATTACAGAAGGAAGGAAGGAAGGAAGGAAGGAAGGGAGGAGGAAAAGAAATTAGATTAAAGAAAGGAAACAGAGTTGGAATTGCGCAGATTTATATTATATAAAAAGTTTTATGGGACTGCAAAATACTCGAGTATGACTCGATGCCGTCTCAACTCCATCACAGAAATCTGTCACACTGGAGCACACTGAGCCAGCTAGCGTGGCATCAGTTGGGCGTGACTTAGCCAACCACGAAAAATGACTATTTTATTACTGCTGTAGCTTCCCTGGTGGGCAGTGGTTTGGCACCACCTCTGCCCTGCCTACACGTCCATAACCGCACCTATATTGGCCGCTTATTTTCGTTATCTGGCTGATTGCGCTGAGGTTCCAAGTGTAATTAAAGAACAAAAAAATAAAGGAAATAAATTGCTGATATTTCTTGTCCCATACTGAAGGAGAACGGCCAGTTGTTTGTTTAACATTTTGCTATTTTGTATATTCCTTTTAAGCTGCTGATACTTTTACTTTGTTGGAAAGGTCCTGACTTTATGATAGTCTCCTACATCCTTATGTCTACATAGAGACACTTATTTTACAAGAGGATACACGTTCTGCAATCCTGATGCTGTTTATGAAGTCGAATAGAGATTCTTGCCTCAGCAAATGATTACTTACGATGGTCTGCCATCACATCTAACCGAGAATAGTCTTATGATATGCTCTGCTCGTATGTAAATCCCAATTATTGTTGTAGTTTTAAACATTTGAACCATTGAAGTGGCTGGTTTGCAGCATTATTTCATCTCTTTTATGTTTTGATATTTGATTTTATATTTCCAGTTTCTCATTAACCCGCTTTTTAGAGAAAAGTCATAAAAACAATAATAGATTAGGCTGCGTTACTGTGATTATGACAGGTAACGTGTGAGTATTCTAATTATAAGTTAAGTATACCTTAGTTTAACCAGACCACTGAGCTGATTAACAGCTCTCCTAGGGCTGGCCCGAAGGATTAGACTTATTTTACGTGGCTAAGAACCAATTGGTTACCTAGCAACGGGACCTACAGCTTATTGTGGAATCCGAACCACATTATAGGTAGAAATGAATTTCGATCACCAGAAACAAATTCCTCTAATTCTTCATTAGACGGCCGGAGAATCGGAAGCGGGCCCAGCACAGTGCTGGCAGAGGACGATATCGACCCGTCCAATGAGGAACTATTCTAATTATAAATATATTATTTATAATAGTCATTAGCATAGTGGTTTGACTTTTTACATATTGATATATAAAATATATATATATATATATATATATATATATATATATATATATATATATATATATATATATATATATATATATATATATAGTAATAGGTATTTGTGGCTTAATATTGAGGATATGAAACAGTTAATTGTGCATAAGTGAAAACATATATATATATATATATATATATATATATTTAGATTCATATTCAAATATATATTATATATATATATATATATATATATATATATATATATATATATATATATATATATATATATATAGCTGGATAATATATACCTATACAATCTGCAAATTTAGATTCATTATATATATATATATATATATATATATATATATATATAATATATATATATATATATATATATATATATATATATTATGTATATATAATATTGATGTTTTGAATATGAATCTAAACTGCAGATTGTGGTAGGTATATCCTCCAGCTCCAGTTGGTCGTCGAGCTGCACAAGAATCGATCGGACACACTTTTTCCCAGGCAGAACGTCTGTGAATTCTTAGTCCGAACGCCCTGGCTAAACCACTGGAAATGGAGCTTGGAGCTGGAGGAGACAATAGGGAAGCTGAGAATAAAGAAGGGGAGAGAGAGAGAGAGAGAGAGAGAGAGAGAGAGAGAGGCATGTCCCTTTATCTACTAATAGTTAAACCGTGATTTTTTTCATAAATTATCATGATCCTGCTGCAGTATTTCATTTATAAACCTAAACTAAATTGTGATTCCCTTTGTATTCATGTGCAGAAGTGAAGACTATATAATAATATTTTTATTTTCTTAAAAATTAATGTTCGAATTTTATGAATTTTTCATGAAGCTTCCCTGAACTTAACCTTACTCAACTGTATTTCTCAGCATGTTCGATGTCATAAATTCCGCACACATCATGAACATAATGCTTGAAGAAATCATAGTAGTTTTGTTTTGTTGTAGCAGTAAGGCCCGTTTTTAGTTTTCTGTAAAAGGAAACTCTTGAGATGGCTATTTGTCTGTCTGTCCGCACTTTTTCTGTCCTCCTTCAGATCTTAAAAACTACCGAGGCTAGAGGGCTTCATATTGGTGTGTTGATTATCAACCCTCCAATCATCAGACACACCAAATTGCAGCCCTCGAGCCTCAGTAGCTTTCATTTTATTTAAGGTTAAATTTAGCCATCATCGTGCGTTGATTGCTTGTCTGGCACCGCTATAGGTGCCATCAACACAGGCCACCATCGGGCCGTGACTGAGAGTTTCATGGGCCTAGGTTGAGAGTTTCATGGGACATGGCTGGGAGTTTCATACAGCATTACATGGTGTACAGAAAACTCGATTGCGCTGAAGAAACTTCGGCGCATTTTTTACGTTTATTCTTGGCTCAGGTTCCCCCACCAAACATTTTCTTCATTTTCCAAAGTAATATTTTTAATTTTTCAATGAAGAAAATGTTTTTGAAGATGAGATACAGTGAGCGAGTGAGGGAAATGTATTTTTTTCTCATTGATTATAACATTTAAAAAAATGACATTTCTTCATTCATGCCAATAAGTAAATTTATCAAATCCGTTAAAAAAACACCGATGCCTCTTAGAATTAAGAAATAACTATTTGAATTTTCATCAGGGTTTCTTTCCCCGTTTCAGTGTTTCAAACTGGAAACGCAACGACAAATTTGGTCAAGGTAGAGAAAACAACCATTTGCGGTGAAATGAAGCTCTGTAAATATGCCACACTCACGGAGGCCGGTGATTGACCAGCCACATAAGTTGATGAGATTTACAGTGCTTGGATTATGGTGTTCTAAACTTTTGGTTTTGGTTTTCCTTTCTTGAATTTTCCCTGCTACCCTCAAGAAGCTGATTTGAATTACTGATTGCTGGATTCAGTTTTGTAGACTGGCGCCGCTGCTCGGAACAAAGTTGTTGATTAGGTATCTTTCATAAAATGGATTATATAACCTATTATTGTTATCATTTCATATATGTATATACATACACACATATATATACATACATACATACATACCTGTATACACATATGTATGTATGCATGTATGTATATATATTCATTCATACATGCATATATATATATATATATATATATATATATATATATATATATATATATATATATATATATATATATATATATATAAATATATATATATTACATGCACACATACATACATATATAAAAAACTGTTTATTCTCATGGAACAAGGTTATACCCAATGAACGTTCTTAGGAGGATTTTAAAGTTCTATCCCATGTACCATTTAATATCACTAAAAGGCTCGAGAAAACCAGATAAAACCAAACATAATGTACAGAGAAAGAGAACTGCTTCGCAGTAACGAAGTAAAATTAGAAAAAGCCGCTAAGAGTGATTTCATTGGGTGTTTGAGAATAAATATTTAACCGGCGATCAGAATGTTCAAGCTTCTATCATCAATGCCAAACTACTGTTATGTGACCTTTCAAAAAGTTGTGCTACGCTGATGGCTAATAGACTCTAGCTTCATCTGCTATCGCAGTCCTTCTAGCTGGTATGTTAACTTTTCGGATGATATTCAGATTATAATCGTTATTTACCAGCTTGGTCATTGTTTATTAATGGACAGACACAAATATCACAGTACAATATTTATTAAAGAAGAGAAAATGAAATTTTTAAGGTGGATGATCAGTGCTCTCTTCTAGTGAATTCATTGCCTGCTCTCTCTCTCTCTCTCTCTCTCTCTCTCTCTGTTCTTATTCACAGCCTCCTTATAACCTGACTGAATTTCTTTTCTACTTTTTATCTCCCGTTTTATGTGTAATTCCTTCTGGTTTAATGGTTAGTTGTTTTTGTTCTGTATCAAGCCTGAGTTATATAAAGTTATATTATCCGTGTAAAAAATCGCGCATTTAAAAAAAATTATGAATTATAATTATGGTAGTTATCGAAACTATTATTTATTCCCGAAAGCAATATATCATCTATTTCAGTCTGTTTAGGAAATCCTGCTACCGGTCCCCAACACGGCCCATCTAGTGGGAACCTATTGATTTGCCAGACTTATAAATTTCTGCAATAACCTGGTATTCGCTTTCATGCTGCATTAAATTTCTGGAGCAATTTATTGAATAACCTTAGCGTCTTGCGCTGGGTGGTCCTATTTCTTCTATCTGTGTTACATCTTGGGTTCAGTTAGTCAATGCTCATGTGTTTATTTAAGCTTGATGGGAGCAAAAGTATCTTTTTTCAGCTCTCACACAAAGATAAGCAAGAAAATAAAGGCGTCTTAATCTTTCTTTGGGGATTATAAAGATGAAAGAGAGGAATAATAAAGATTCATTTGAGCTTCCGCCATATTTTACAGTGGGCCGACCTGGAAAGTAAATCTACGGTGAGAGGCTTATAAAAACGTGAGGAGCTTAACGATACCCTTTCTGATGGATGGATATAACCTGATGTCGTTCTCTCTCTCTCTCTCTCTCTCTCTCTCTCTCTCTCTCTCTCTCTCTCTCTATATATATATATATATATATATATATATATATATATATATATATATATATATATATATATATATATATATATATATATATATATGTGTGTGTGTGTGTGTGTGTGCACGTAGACTAGGCAACTCTTTTGTTATATATAACTTATTAGAACTTGATGTCATGCTGAAAATAATTAGAACCTTTTCAAAGCATGTAGTTTCATTGAAAGGCATTAATGCCTTTATATTTCCAACTCGAGCAACATTGTAAATAAAAAAGATGAATATTTATTAGGAACGCACCCGCATGAAGCCAGAACCGCGTTGGATGAATTAAAGTATGATGTTTTCGCTGGATTTTTTCCCCTCCTTTTCCTATCCATCTCAATCTTTTTTTTTTTTTTTTTTTTTTTTTTTTTTTTTACCAGGCCACAATTTGCTTCGATATAATTCCGTAATCCGTCACCGCTGAGACTTTAATCTCCCCTTTAGTCGAGGAGAATTTTTTTTTTTCATATTATTCTAGGTTGATCGAGTTTAGGAGAAAATGAGTCCTTCCAAGATATGTATCTTGGCTTCACCAACTATTGACACTACCTAGTTTCATTCTTTAAGACAGACAGCCAGCTTTCTCTAGTACCAAAGCACTAAACTGTATGTGTGTATGACTGTATGCATGCATGTACATATTTGTGACTATTTTCACTCTCACCCGTTATCAGTTTTGCCCCTACTTCAGTAATAAACTCCCTTGTATATATGTATGCATGTATGATTATTTTCACTTCCCCTCTCGGTTAACATTTTTTTCCTCTTAACATAATACGGGACTGTTCGTATATGTGCATTTACTCTTGTATGTAGTAATCAGGTTTCTTTTTTGTACATATCATGAGAGAAAGCTTAAAAATATTCCCTCTTTGCTCACAGAATTCCACAAATACAGTAAACGTCCTGAAACAAATCATATGGCATACATTTCAGTGCCTTTTTTTTATATTTATAGCAATCACTTAAAACTGTTGCCATCCATCAAAATTATTGCAATAACCTATGTTCCACTCGATACAGCTTTTACCTCACCTCTGAAATAAATACTCTGAAAAGAAATTTCTCTGAATTGTACGTGAACAGGCTAACCATTGCATAATGAAAATGGGTTTTTTTACACACCCACCATCAGCAAGCATAGTTTCAACCACTAAAAGTGTCATATTCATTAGATCTTACCTCATTCGTTTGTGTGATAAGTTGATTGATATAACTCTACAAAAGGACGTATAGGCATCAGCTGTTATCGATAACTGTACATTGTTTGATTTTCTTAATTTATTCGTACTAAGGAAATTTAGATAAATATTACATACACGCATGCACTCTCACACACATTATATCCACAAAACGGCTATGCTTTTAAAATCTGTATGTGGGTCTTCAACAGAGAAGTGATATATTGTTTCTATTGGTGTTTCTTCAACAGAGAGGTGATATATTGTTTCTTTTGGTGTTTCTTCAACAGAGAGGTGATATATTGTTTCTTTTGGTGGTTCTTCAACAGAGAGGTGATATATTGTTTCTATTGGATTTTCTTCAACAGAGAGGTGATATATTGTTTCTGTTGGTGTTTCAGAGCTTACTCTCTATCACGAACATCTAACAGAAAGAAAAGAAAAGCAAAAAAGCAAAAATCTCTCAATGGAATACATCCACTCTCCGTCACTTTTCCTGTTTAAGCATATTTTTCCCCGTTCTTTTTTCTTCCGTCCCCCACGCACGCTTCCATTACCGCCCTCAGATTTACGTCTACCGCCATTAACACTTGCATCAGCGAAGTCTACCATTCTCTCTCTCTCTCTCTCTCTCTCTGCAGTAACATTCATCATTTCCTCACGTTACTTGCCGTATCTATCTGTTTTTAGGCAGATCCCTGTCGACATTTTTCTGTTTGTTTTGAACATACTCTTGTTGGTTGATATGCTCTTTAACGGTTTTTTATAGCATTTATAGTGCGTCAGTTCTATATGTTTTTAATTCATATATATGTATATATATATATATATATAGGTATGTGTGTGTGTTTAAGTAATGTTTACGCTATAATTTAGGCTTTTAATGTATATCATTAAAGTAGTGGTAGTAAGAAATGTGCTAGTCTTGAACGCAGCAGTCAAAGAGTAGGAGAAAAGATCAGGAAATCCTGGAGAGAGGTAAAAGGTGAAGTCCTAGCCCAGATTCCCTCATCCAATGTTGTCTTTGGGGTTCTGAGTCTAGATATTTGCTGACAAACTTCTGAGAATGAGTAAACATGGATTGTTGACTGTCTGAAAGCGCCTGTTTCTCTGTTTCTTGATGTGCTTGCAATAGCCGTTGTTTGTGAGAGGCTGTCATGCTGATTCAGGGCAACAGTCTTCTTTGTTTTATTCCCTGTTTATCAACGGCTGTTTATTTGTGTGCAGTCGCTTGTTTTTTTATTCATTTCTCTTAATTTACGCTGTTATTTTGATCTGGTTATTATGCTCTCTTGTTCGAATAAGGGCACACTATTCTGAGTAAATACACAAAGAAAGTTAGTAGTATTATTCCATACCAATATGGTAAATTATTGTTTGGCAATAATAATAATAATAATAATAATAATAATAATAATAATAATTATTATTATTATTATTATTATTATTATTATTATTATTATTATTATTATTATTATTATTTTTGTCTAGTAATAATGAAGCGCCGAAGTCCAATACCCTCTATCTGATAAAATCCGCCCAAAACAAAAGCAAATCTCTTTCTGCCGGACTCACAGCGAATAGTCTCAACAACGAGTCGACGCTTATCGATGATTCACATTGGTGAAGTTCTGACACTTTTCAATGGTTGTTGGATCTCAGTGTGACCCATCTCCCCCACCTCGAAGCGGATTATGATCCTTTATTCTCCCATTCATAAAATGATCAATGAATCGATTGCTCGGCACTGGCCTTTTCAGCCAACATTCATTTTCATTGAGACAGAAATGCAGTCAGCTTGTGTTCGTAGATGAGAGAAACCAAGGAAAAAGTTCATTTCTTTGGCTTTCATATTGAGAAGGTATCACATCAGTGGCTGTATCTGTGTCGTATATCAGCTCTTTCATTTCAGTTATCTTTGTGCTTTTCAAAACTCATTCTCCCCCCTCACCTCTTTTGCGACACTTTGGTCTCATTGTGACCCTTTGCTAATCGAGCCAAAACTCTCCAAAGCTATCTCACTTCAGCCACTATGTCGAACTTCAAGGCCCACGCATTTGTCTTTCAACAGTCTTTGTTCTTCCTTGGATTGCATCAGCTGCCTCCGGTAACGTGCCTTAAGACCTTGGAAAAGATGCTGTTTTGTCCCCCACAGAGCAAATAAAGAACACACGCTGAAGTGAGTTTTTTTTACTCAACTGAATCTTTATGCTTATGCCGTCCGTAATTTGGGATAAAAAGAAGAGGGTTACGCGCAGGGTTAAAGGGCCTGTGCTTTG
>NC_089754.1:40474770-40499770 GCF_040412425.1 Macrobrachium rosenbergii | reverse complement strand
GTGAATAGAGGTCTCTTTTTTTATTTAATGTCAGAAGTCGACTATCCCACTTATCATCATAAAACTATCAAGTACAAATACTCATTGCTCAATAAATGTTCTTATCACTGTTATCCTGTAGCTTAAGTGCCTCCACACGATGATGCCATAGAAAACATCGATAATAATCTGTTTACTCGGAAATCATCTCATTTATCTGATAAACAGTCGAGATATTGAAAAAAGAAACAGAGGATTCTCGCGTGAAGAGGAGATAAAAGTGAATTTCAAAGTTTTCGGACTCAGTTAAGCTGTTATTACTTAATTTGACGTCTGTGTTTATGTTCTCAACTTTGAGTATTTTGAATTACTTGAAATCTAAATTCTATAGCATTGTTATGTCATTTGCATGTTGGAAATACTTGCTATTATGTATCAACAATTCTCAGAAATTTATAGGCATTTTCTTCCCAAAGAGAGAGAGAGAGAGACCAAGTGCTATTCCAGCAAAAATGTTGGAACGACAAAAAAAATTTCTTCGAGGGCGTCAAGGAAGTATGGAGGGGACGAGGCAAGATATGAAAGACAGGAAGTGGTGGAAGAAGAAAGGGAGAATTTGGAGAAGGAGGAAGAGGGCGATGAGGGCGTAGATGGGAGAGAAAAGGGGAAATGAGCAACCGGAGACCAACCGAAAGAGTCCCCTGGAAAACTCCATGTATATTTTTTTTACTTTTCTATTTTTAGAGAGACATGACTTGGAGTCATCGTCTCTACCGAGAGTTCCGGAAGCCTTATCGACAATGGAAAATATATTTTTATATTATAAATGTAAGAGTAAGATGTCAACACGCATTATTTTTTCTTTAAATGAAAGTCAATTGGCAAAGAACATCCTAAGTCGTGATAGCAGCTGTTTCGTTGGTGACGTTTTAGTATAAAAGGGTAATTACTTGGGCTCAGGTGCGTTGCTCGCTTCTTTCTTCCTTCTGCTCTACGTCCGTTCCCTCGAGTCTCTTCCAACTCAGTTGTTCAACTTCTTTAACTTTAGGGAACTCTTCGGGCGAGTCCTGTGAGAGTCTAGGAGTGTGACTCAGTGTTATCCTTAGGTTAATGATAATATATAAAACGTAGCGTGTCCCTTTAGACTTTTCGTATATCTGGGTATATCCTGTCTTGCCATTGCAGTAAGAACTTACGTTGGTCCGAGTCTCGGGACGGTAAATAACTTCCTTATGGTCGGGATTTGCCAACTCGATGCTTGTTAACATTACCAGAGTTTTTGACGTTATAGCCTATGTACAGTAGTTATAACAGTGCTAATTAAGTTCAGTAACTGAGTATACCACAGATAACCGAGATGTCAAATCTTTATAGAAATGCAGCTTTTTATAAGTGGGAATTCTAGAACGTGTTCTGAATAGTGATAACACAAACGACTAATTTTTTTCCATAAACATTCAAGTAACAATGACTTGATGCACTTGACATTAAACCTTCTGTGATTGTTTATTGGTGATTTCCAAAAATGTATGCTAAGAAATTTGCAAATCTTAGTTGGGGTAACTGTAAAATTAAAACTTGACAAATCGGAGAATAATGATGGAATAATATTTATGCAAGGAGGGACCTTGTAATTAAACCTGCATGTATTTTTTTTTTTTTGGCCTGCGTCTTAGATATTTTGTTTAAGTATTACAACATATGTTGAAAGGTTATTCTAAAGTTTGATTTTAAAAGTCTCCGCAGCTGTTCGGAGATAAGGTTGGAGATCGAGAGCTGTCTAGTTCACATTCCCAAGAAAACTTTAGTTTATAACCTATATATGGTCTAGAATCTGTAGATTATTGAAAGGCTTTGGATTCATTCTGTTTTCAGGCTTTTTTTTTTAGATCTTCTGTTGAAACATTTACGCATCATGGATAACAAATAACAATAAATTAGGAATAAGTGCCGTGGTGTTGCATAAAACAAGTATCAAGGTCACGACAACATTCAGAAGTACAATTTTTTTCCCTAAAACCTTAGGTTATCAGTCTCTTGGTTTTATTTTATTTTTATTTTTATTAATTGTTTTACAAGAAACTTTTTCCTCATAGGATGTCTCTGCCATCTGTCGATAGCTATCAAAAATAGCACAGTAAATCAGTCTTTTTCTCCTTATTGCCATTCTCATCACAAAACGGGCAAATGAAAAAAATAAGTATGGTGGGGAGACGAAGCAATGTTTGTTATCCTGAACCGTTTGTTTTAGTTTCTCTTAACAAAAATTGTTATGTATTTGTAGTTCTTGACAAAATATATGGGTATCATTTCAGTGTTTATCACCTTTATTTGCTTCAACTGCACTAACGTTTAGTTTGTACCAAAAATGATAAAAACATTTTTTAACAATTTTGCACCAAAAATGTAGAAGATACTTGTCGTCTGCATGCACTAATATTTCCGTCGAAATTCAGCACTAACGAACTTAGCAGAATTCATTGACACAACTTTAGTAAGACCTCTTTTCAATGTGAATACCGAGGACTACTTGGGAAGTGATATGCTACAAAAGCTTCAAATATATTCATATTTATTATCAGCCACTTCTTCATTAAACTGAGAAGCATACCGTGAATATATACAGTATATATATATATATATATATATATATATATATATATATATATATATATATATATATATGGTGTATGTGTGTATACGACAGAATTCTATACATTGTTGTGAATGTAAAGTAGCCCTTTAGGAGAAAAATGGGCAGAAAAGTTAAAAGTTATGAGTGTATGTATGTATGTATGCATGTATATATATATATATATATATATATATATATATATATATATATATATATGTGTGTGTGTGTGTGTGTGTGCGCGCGCGCGCGTGTTGTCATCTTACATATTCAAGCTTTCTTACATGTGATATGTCTATCGTACTGGTCATGCATACTGTTATGTTTGATTTCTATTTCAGAATATTTTACAAAACGGAAAATATGTGGAAATCACTTGAAATACTAGAGCATGAAAGCAAAGAAAGAAAAATCCTACTTGAGAGGGTTTTTTTGGGGGGGTGGGATTGGGGAGGGCGGTGGTCTGCCTGAAAGGAAACTTGTTTGGGTGGAATGCTAAAAGCAGATTAGGAGTTCCGTGAGTGAAAGGACGAGCCTAATGGCCTGACTGATAGGGATTTACAGCCTCTGAGAGAGAGAGAGAGAGAGAGAGAGAGAGAACCAAAAACCAGGAATCGAGGACAAAAGACGGTATATCATGAGAGAAACAGACAGAAAAAGGTATACTTTCGAGAGTAGGAGAACGACCCAGTATATTTAATGAGAGAGAAGGAGTTAGCAATGACATATTTGCATATTGTTTAATGATGCGCTGTTGTGTATTCGTAAATGACTGGTTAAGACGTTATCAATGCAAATGACTTTTGAAAATCTTTGAAATGAGTTCCATTGTATTTGGGATCTGTGTGTCACCCTGTTCGTTCCACTTTTCCTTAGGTCAGTCCGCAAAATTCTCTTGTTGATTTCATTTCTTAAAGGATGATAACTTTTTACTTTAACAATGAGTTCATTTTTGGGGTATTTTTCCTATCTAAAACATTATGTATTGCCCTCAGTGTTGACGGTATAGGCTTACTAATTATAAGTAAAATATGTAAAATGTAAAGCTTAGTCTCCTGTTGTCTGCAGCAATGCCCATCACGGACTAAATTCCGTTACTTCTCTGGCTATATACAGCACGTTATGCAAAGAACTTTGTATATAAAGATAGTTATATATTTCATTAAACTTCTACTTTTCCCCCAAAAAAACTTTCGTTCTTTATACAGCGTAAATAGCGTTTTGCATGTTTCTGCCCCCAGTACTTATCGTATATACCGAGCTTTTCGTCTGAGAGTTGATAGCACAGTGATTTAAACCTTCATGGTTTGCAAGCAGTGAGAAAGAGGGAGTAAAGAGAAAGAGAGAAAGACACAGCATCAAGGGCCAAAAACCGGAATCAGTATTTGAGAAGGGAGAAAGAGAGAGAGAGAGAGAGAGAGAGAGAGAGAGAGAGAGAGAGAGAGGTATAACTTGAAGGAAAGAATATCAAAGCCAGTACGTAATGAGAGAGAGATCGAGGAAGAAAAAAATGTAATGGCAAAGAGAGGGTGTATGGAAACGGCAAATAATGAACAGAGAATTAGCAATAATTCCCAGGGTAAGCGATGCAGTGGGTACAGGAACAATAAAGAGAGTTAAATATGAATGATGATGATGAGGGGAGGCAAGAGGAGAAGGGAGAAGTTACAGCAAGAAAGAGAGAGAGAGAGAGAGAGAGAGAGAGAGAGAACCATCTCCTGATAAGGCAGAGAAGGGTTGAGTTAAATTCAGCATTTCGATTAAGAAGACAATGGAAACCTCTTGATATGATCTGAAATGATTTTTCTTCCATCGACAATTGGTTATGTAATGGGTACAGCCAGGTCATATGGCAACGTATCTTGCCTTGTATGATCTTTCTTGAACAGTAAGTAGGAAGTAGTTTGTAGGAAGAGGTAACTTTCGCGTGTGTTTCTTGGTAAGCGGTAGTAAATAGTAAATAGCAAAAGTATACTTTCACCCATGGACTTTTAGTGCATCACGGTAAATAGCGATTAGCAGGCAATAGCTAGCAAGGATCGATTAGTATATAATAAGTTGTAAACATCAAGATGCTATCTTCCATAGGCCAACTGTGTTTCATGCTATGTAGTAAATAGCAAACAACAAATAATGAGTATTTAGTAGCTTAAGGATATCCTTCACAGAACATTTGCTACCAAAAAGTAGTAAGTAGCAAATAGTAAGAGGTATGCAATAAGCAGCACGGGAATGCAATCTTATATAGGGAATATAATATTAGTCAGCAATTTCAAGAAGATTAGAGCTAATAGCCCATTGCTATTGAATACCGGAAATGAAGGACGTTAACGAAAAGTAGGCGAGAGGACCAAAGGGAGGAGCGACTGGGAGCAGAGAAAATGAGGAGAAATTACGAGTATAAGAATAAAAGAGGAAATACAAAAAGTTTTACGAGGGAGCGAATAACGGGGAACCTGGACGTCGCAGTGATGATAAGATAAATGGGAATCATTTAATTCTCATTTCCTTAAGACTGAGAGAGAGAGAGAGAGAGAGAGAGAGAGAGAGCTAGCTTCAGTAACCGAACGCCGAAATCATTGTCTAAGGAGAGAAAGAGCGAAAGAGAGCATTTGGTTTAATATCTAATGAATAACCTCACACTGATGAGGTAAAGGTTACCTCTTCGAGACCTCCTTTTTTGTTTTATATGATGATATATGAAAGTCCTTGTTCTGCAGTCCATTGCAGTCGACTGTCCACCAGATATATACAGTAGATTGCTGTTTAGACTTTACATGAACAAAAAAGTCTTTTTTACGCCCTGTATCGAATCTGGAACTTCTCGATAGTGGAGCGAGTAGGGTACGGCTTAAACAAGAACATGAACCCTGTTCATGAGAGAGAGAGAGAGAGAGAGAGAGAGAGAGAGAGAGAGGGATGCATTTGTAACAATTAAATGGAAATGAAGACAGAGACATGGCATACTCGTGAGCATGCACGCACCTACATGAACCGTAATGTGTATCCAGACAGTGAACTCTGCGTTTAAGTATGCCAATTACAAAATGTTAAACAAGAAAATGCGCATCATAATAAACATAATATAGCTTAATGATATAATTACGTGCAAATGCAAATTTGCATAATCTCGTAAACTTGAGTAAATACTTTTTACAAATTAGTACGTAGTTTGTATGACAGTATGAATTTCAAGCGCCTGTGCATATGAGTTGATACATATATATATATATATATATATATATATATATATATATATATATATATATATATATATATATATATATATATATATATATATACATATATACTGTATATGTACATATGTATGTATGTGTATGTGTGTACGTTGGGGCGTGCTTGTTTACATGTTTATTCAAATTTTCATCTTTCTTATAAATTGATATCGGCCATTCCACTTTTAGCGGGAGAATATATTACACATTAACATTAAATTTATCCTTTATAGTATGCTTCGTTAATTAATATACAATTACTGACAAAAAAAAGATAAATGCATCAGAGTATTTTCCAAATTTACGTTTTATTTACGTTAATGGAGAAGGACTGGTGATTATGAGACCTCTTTTACAATGGCTGATTCGCCGCGTTTAGCTCCGGCTGCCTCTTGCTGTGAAAACACTCCGCAAAAATATATAATTGCATTTTTTCGACGAATATCTTTCGTAGGATCATTATTCATAAGTGATGGAGTGGTCCGATATTTCATATCTCGCGCTCAGTGTTGCATGTTTAATTAAGGATGAACGGATGTGCCAGAGCTCTGCTTTTTTTCGGATAACATATATACATTTATGTATATAAAATATATATATATATTATATATATATATATGTGTGTGTGTGTGTGTGTGATTAAATATATACATATTTTTATGAGATTTTGAAAGAAACAGAAAAGTGAGTTTCTACCTAACGGAAGTCTATGTTAATACCATTTTCTTATAATCTTCTTTCATTAATGAATTAAAAGCTGAAGTAGTGTTTTATTTTTGAAATTAGAATTTGTTATCGTGACGTCTAATCCCAGTACAGGGGGTCGGTGTCAGAATTCTCCGAATTCTTGTTCTGCCGTGGGTCTTCATCATCCATGTCATAGACGTGATGTAAGGACCCCTCTTGACTGACATTGAAGACAGAGAGAGGGAGAGATAGGGGAGAGGGGGGAAGGAGATTAAGGGGCAATATAGATCGTCTATGCTAAACCTGAAGCCATGCTGAGTTTGCCTCTTGAATGGACCCATCAATCCCTCCTGATCAGAAGAGAGAGAGAGAGAGAGAGAGAGAGAGAGAGAGAGAGAGAGAGTGGTGGAAGAGAGAGAGGGAGAGAGTGAATGCTATAAGGTATCGCAGGTAATTTTCCATCTCTCTCTCTCTCTCTCTCTCTCTCTCTCTCTCTCTCTCTGTCACGTACAAGATTAATGATCATATACTAACGATTATATGCGAATATGTGCGCGTGTGTGTGTGTGTGTGCGTCGTTCGAGTGCGTGGACGTATGCACCTGCATGTGAGCATTATGTGGATGGAGTGGCAGTGTTATGAAACCTCGTCAATATTCTTCATCTCTTCTTAAAGCTGGTATCCCGGGGCGACGGAAATTGTCTACCGAACAAACAAACTGGACGACCGCGTAACCTTGCTTAATCCAGAGCTTTTGCAAACCCTTGAATATTCGAGTCAGAGACGAGAGGCGAAGAAGAATCAATAGCGGGAACAAGAACATTGTTCTCGTTTCTCCGCAAACATGAGCACCGGATGAATAAGATGTTCTCTAAGTAGTGAGAGGATTTACGCGTAAAAACATTGCCTTTTCACGTCGTGAATTTCAACCGACTGGTTATTCCATTCCTTGTTGGCATTCTTGCTGTGAAGTCATTTCTCCTTATTAAATCAAACAGTCATATTGAATCTGATTGCCCACTATAAGGCAACGTAATAAGTGCAGTGACGAATGGATTTCCCAAAATGAATTCTTGAGCAGTGACCAAGATATCTAATCATCCCTCCTATCTCTTTCTTTATTTGCTTGTCTCTGTTCTATGCTTTTAAACGTTATTACTGTTGAGTGATTTACAAGCCCTATCACTTTCATTAATCCTCAGCTTTCTATGTGCCTTGCCTGTTTCCAGCTTAACATTCGTTCTTTTAGTCACCTGTTCTTCTCGTTACTAGTTATTCATTGATCTGCCTTTCTTTTTCAGATAACTCTAACATGTTCTGTTTCTCGATTCCATAACCTCATCTTTCCTTCTTTCCTTACTGCCATATATTTTTAGGGTAAGTCTTCTTATATCCTAATCATATTTCTTCGATTTCCATTTTACTCCTCTTTTTCCATGTAATGTTTGGTTTAACTTTTTCCTATTTTCGTGTTACTCTCTCTCTCTCTCTCACTCTCGTGTGGCTGAAGATATTTCCTCAGATCCACCATCGTTTCAATGGCTTCCTCTGCCGGAATAATCGATGCCGTAAAATAATCCGCACGCGGAGAGGGACATTTAAGGTCGGTATTTCCATACAGAGGTTGTAAAAACATGACCCTTAATGGCCCCAGCCGCTCGAATGCAACACCGTAAATCACTCGTAGTCCCTATGGGTGAGTAATACGAGTTTGTTTTGACTCTTCTCCCTCCTTTCCCTCAATGAGAATTCCTGCTCTTCCAGTTGTTGACTGATTGACTTTAGGTAGCCTGGCGATGCAGTGACACAAGGGGTCTGTAAAATATTAGAACTGTTCTGTTCCTTTGATAATATATCAATAGTTTAGCAAGTATGCGAACCGCTGTTAAGATTAGCATTTAAGTTAATACCTGAGTTTTCGAATACATATAATTAGGTCTTACTGTCACGCTGGAATACAAGATGATATAAGAGTATTAGAGAGTTTTAGAATTTTATTTGAAAAAAGAAAATAGGATGCTACCAGATTTTCTTAATATTCTGAGAGCACTTTTAAGGCTCTGAACTGTAGTAAAATCGTCAGTGTCGATGGCCATTGCCGTGTTTGACACCAGGTTACTCGAGACAGTCGATCGATGAATTCATCATAATTTGTGTCGTGGATTAGTGAGAGTTTCTTTTGTCTCATTTTCATAGCCCCTCCAGTATCTTCACAGTGGTATATTTCTAATGTTTCATGGCTTGTTCTTCATTTTGTGTAAATTCTGCATTTCTTACTTTCTTCCTTGATCTAGTGAAATTCTGTATTTTTTTCACTTTCATTAATTTTATGTGATAATAGATTTTCAAACCCTTCCTTTCATTTTATTCAATAATGCACATTTTCACTTATTCCTTTAATTTTATGACGATCCGTTTTTCACTTTTCTTCTAATCTTTTCCAGTTTCTTTCTAATCTGATTTACTTTTTCCTTTAATATAATGCAGTACTGAATTTTTTCAAGCATTGATCGTTGTGGCGTTAGACTAACGCATTAGCCTAACCTTACGCAGGACCAACTTGTCTTAGGAACGAGTAAGCTAGGTTAGTTTATTAGCTATAAACAATGATTAAAACTTAATTAAATATGCTGTCGTAACCAAATGAACAACGCAGATTTAAGCTTGGATGTATAACTAAAAGAATTTTGCTTGACTCAGTGGTATGTAAAAAAGGAAATATTTCTCAAAAGTTTCGTGAATTATTCTACCAAAAGAACACTTTAATATTTTCAAGAATTGGATTAAAAAAATACTGTAAATTGTTATGCTGTTAAGTCAAGGAAACAGTGATTTTCATAGCATTCATTTTCCATAATGCACTAACTCAAGAAACACTATATGGCATTAAACAAAGCAAATGCCAGTTTATAACGTTGAACCATACTAGTACTATATTATCAAATCAAGCAAATACTGTAATTTTTGTGGCAATAAACCAACAAAATAGCTCAATTTGTACAGCATTAATCCAAATAAATATTGCGATTTTTATAGTATTCGATCCAGCAACATTCTGTAAGTTTTACAGTACTGAGTTGAGCAAATACTGAAGTATTATTTTCAAGTATCTTTGACCATATTATCCAGCCTGTAAAAAAAATTCAAACAAACAAAAGCAGCAGAAAAAAGAACCGGGTCTGAAAAGGATCGGACTTTGGTTCTCACTGAATTCTACCTAAGTTACGAGACTTCTCCTGAGATTAAGAGGGAATTTCCCCTCCCCCAACAAAGTTTGTACATAATCGCATCAAATAAAGAAAGGAAAATGAAATAAAAAAAGATAATACGATCGTAGCGCTTCATCCCTAAATGTCACTACTGATCAGTTCCCGGATAGAGCAACTTTAAATGCTCCTCCCACGTAAGAGAGAGAGTGAGAGAGAGAGAGAGAGAGAGAGTCAATGTTGGCTCGGTCTTCAGGGAGTTGTTCTTTAATGACGAAGGGCGGACGCTGTCGCCTGCTGGCCTAGATGATATTGTCTGTATTCAAAAATTGGCTCTGGCTTAGACTTACCATAAATGGTAAAGTGGTCACTTTGCACAAACTTCAAATAATATTTTGGCTAGTATGCCATTATTGGAGCAATATACAATATATATAGACATATATATATATATATATATATATATATATATATATATATATATATATATATATATATATATATATATATATAATATATATATATATATATTTATGTATATATATATGTATATATTTATATATATATTATATATATATATATATATATATATATATATATATATATATATATATATATACATATATTGTATATTGCTCAATGATGGCATACTAGCCAATATATTATTTGAAGTTTGTGCAAAGTGGCCACTTTACCATTTAAGGTAAGTCCAAGCCAGAGCCAATTTTTGAATTCTCTGCTGCCAGATCTGTCCTAACAAAAACATGTAGAACACATTGATCATAACTGGAAGGTGCCTTGGGAGAGTTTTGATGTTAAAGCTTCCGTTAATTCTCTAACACGTGATCCCCTATCATCTTTTTTGTTTTACTCTTTTCTTTAGCTGTAAATTGATGGCAATATCGAACAAAAATATTTTTAGAGTTTATATTCCTTGATTTCTTATCCTTTTCATTTCACTTTGCAAAGATTTCGTCACTGACCTGTGAATGGTTGGTTACGCTCTTTCCTCATCAAGGCTGACTGATCTAATAAACTTGAAAACAGAGAGAGAGAGAGAGAGAAATTTTGAAAGCCCTACAAATTTTCTTGTTAGAAAATCAGAGCGAAAAACAGTTCATGTGTCTTCACGTGCACATTGACTGACGAAGGTCTTTTATGTATAAATACAAGTTCGATACTACCCCGATATGTTCATTTTTATATTATACATTTTATATATATATATATATATATATATATATATATATATATATATATATATATATATATATATATTATATATACTTTTTAACTTTATAAGGCAACGAGACAGGCCCGGCGTCCTCGTAACACTTGTCAGGCCACCTCTTATTACGTTTTCTCCGGATTTCTCTCTCTGCCTTTGTTTTTCCTAATTCATAACCTTTCTCCTTTTAAGGTACAGGTTTATATCTTCCCTTGTGGCCAGCCCCCACCCATCTTCCTTCATTTTTTCTTTGCTATTGCGTTCTTTATGCTATAAAATGATGTTAAATTGGTTAACATGTTTATTGGCTTTGTTAAGTTTATCCATTTATACTTGATCTAATTAAATTTCTTCAAATTCCTGCTCCAGACTGCAGTATTGAATTAAGCGGTACGGCTGCGTTTTGTTGATTTGATTGTCTGGTTTGCACTGAGTTTTCACTTAACTAAAAGCTGCCGTTAAGTGCTTTGAACCTTCCAGTGTTTATTGTTCTGGATAATGCCTGCGCGCTGAAAATTCCATTTACGCCATTAACGTGATGAAATATTTAACATTAGTCAATAAGATTCCAAGTGTAAGCGGGTATTCGTTTCATCAGCGACTCGGAGTTCAAGTTAGCTAGAAAGGATTCAAGCCGGAAATGAAAGACAAAATACATTATACTAAGAGTAAATATTAATAAGTACACATACAGGATCCTTACGGGGAGTTCAGTCGTCTCAACATGAGCAATTCTGCAAGATCTTTTCATTTAATTCAACGTCTCCCGTCGTAATTCCAAGCTATGCATTTTTTTCAAAGAAGGAGATCAAACATCTCATTTACACTGCTGACAGAAAAGAGGCGCAGACGCAAACACACACACACACACACACACGCACGCACACCCACGAAACGAGTCAAAGAAGCGAACGAGAAGAATCTTAGCAAAAGAACAAAATAAACAGATGAATAAAGACTCTCCCCAAAGAGCGCCATCATCCGTCATCAGGCTGCGACTGTGTCATGGATCCTGGAAGGTGCTGAATGCGTGTGACTTCCGGACCATCAGCTCGTAAAAAAGGGAAACCGGAGAGTTGTAAAATCCTGCCATAAAAAAGGAGCCGTCTTCTTCCCCATGAAACCGTAATTCTTAAAATTCCCTGAATTATCAGGCGGTTGTGGACGAACGTCAGTAACTTGTTTGTTAACGCAAGTCGCCTGATGTTATCTGGGTGGCTTGCCACAGTTGAACTTTACTTGGTAGATGCGATTATGTAGAGTCTGGAATTTCACATGAGTTTTAAAATTACTGGTATTATTACGGTAACGTAACTGACATAATATCGTAAAGTACCTGGTAATTTTACTGTAACATACTAGATAATATTACAGCAGTATACCTGATAATATCACAGGAAATACTTAGTAACATTTGCATAATAATACTGATAATGGTTGGTTGGGGTAAAGTTACTTAATGTGACTACGTTTCCTTAAGTTAAGTATACCTTAGTTTTACCAGACCACTGAGCTGATTAACAGCTCTCCTAGGGCTGGCCCGAAAGATTAGACTTATTTTACGTGGCTACGAACCAATTGGTTACTTAGCAACGGGACCTACAGCTCATTGTGGAATCCGAACCACATTATAGCGAGAAATGAATTTCTATCACCAGAAATAAATTCCTCTAACTCTTCATTAGCCGGCCGGAGACTCGAAGTCGGGCCTAGCGAGTGCTAGCCCACAACTCTACCGACTCTCCCAACAAAGAGCTTGACTACGTTTCCTGAATTGTACTTTTAGTCCAATGGCCTCAGTTGCACGATAACTTTGCAGTAATGCAAAGACATATCTGCCAGCCATATTACTAGTAGAACTATATCAATTCTTGAGGAAACTTGATGATTACCTTTGTAGAAGTGTCTTCAAAAATCCATGAGTCCAGAAGTTGTGTATTCTTACCGTAATGGCTATTGATGCTGGGATGCTATTCTGAACTGTGAAACAAATCAACTCATTAATCCACAGCTTCGATTTTTAATCCTTGTTCCAAACGTTGTAAGCACCTTTTTCTTTTATTGGGTCTACCGCTTAATGTTGGAGACCATCCCTGGTACACAAAATATCAAATTTCAAAAGACAAATGAAATCTGGAATGGTCTGATATAAAGGACAGTTAATAAAAAAAAAAAAACACTGACATATATTCAGGCAACTGGATCTATGTACTCGAAACAAAAAAAAAAGAGGCCTAGTGATTAAATACCTGACCAACCATTAAAAAATCTGGGCACTCATTTAAAGCCTTTACGAAATATTATAGACTGGCAATTCAAATAAGTGGCAGTTTACATAAAGTTCAAAGATTTAGAATTGGATAACTCCTGGGAGCTCGAAGTTCAACTTTGCCAAATCACTGACCTTTAATCCTTGATTATGCTCTTTGACCTTTCAAAGCAACAACCCAGACCACAATAACATTTTGTGAATGTAATTTTTTCCTTGTCATAAACATAAGCCTTAGTGTAACTCGTAAAAAGGAAATATTTGATGTCTATTTCGAACGCGAGAGGATAGGTTTCTTTGGCGGTGAACTAACCACACACACACACACACACACACACACACACACACACACACACACACACACACACACACACACACACACACATACAATCAAACTCTGGTTACAGGAGTAAAATGTACTAACGCTAGCCCTGGCCAATACATACACATACTCATACTCACACGAACTGAATATATTATGTTTGTATAAACCCTTCCAAACATGCGCCTAAGTATATTTGTTGTGTTTATTAATCGGGCCCCAACCTGCCATCCACTCGACCCAATTATCCAGTATTCAGCAATTGTTTGTTTACAAAAAGACTACGATCCCATCAACCCAGTTTTTGTGACTGGAGGGAGTCATAGCATTATTTTTATAAACTGCGTGACAAAAGGATCGCCTAGTATATATGCATACAGGAAAACATTCATCAAAGCATAATTATTCTAATTCAGCTGTACAATCAACCTACCACGGTTCTTTGATGTGAATGTAGAAATTCCAAATTACATTCATGAGTGTATCAAAGTAAACGAAACCCATATACATACATACATATATAAATGCGTACATGCATCAAAGAATTATTACCTCAGCGTCACCTACACACTCTACCTCTTAACCTCGCCCCGAACAGGTAATCACTAACAAAGAATCCTTTTTTAAAGCTGGCAGGAAGTGTTATCGATCCGGATCTGTCGGTCATTATCACTTTAATCAATTTTTCTGTAGCCATTTCTTTTTTTCCGTCTGTCTTTCCTCAAACAATCTCGTCGCTCCGAAAGAATTGGACATCACAGAACTGCGAGTGTTATTGATGTTCGTAATTGGGGTTTTGTATGCTAACTTTCGCTGATTTTTTTTCTTTTTTTCTTATAGCTAGGCTTTCCACCAATATTGTTGTGCTTCTTGGGGTTTTACAGCTGTTTTGGGTGTCACAACTTTTCGTAGTCTATTCAGAAGCAAAAAATTAAATATTGTAAATGATGCAGAAGTATACTTATAAGAGAATAAAGAAATTAATTATTTTGAGATATTCAACTTTTTTTTTTTTTTTGAGCGAAAATGAAGAAAAAACTAAAATTTTTTTATTATGAGACAGTTTAATTCTCCTTCTTCACACATAATTCTGAAAATCAGTTTGAAATCGGTAGCTGACTATAAACTTGAAGGTACACTTAAATCAACAAAGCCCTCTCCCCGAATTGCAATATCGGCGAGAAGCGTTTGCAAATAAATCATGGCATAAAAATGAGAGAATTAGAGGGAACGCGGGAGGACCTTTTCATATGCATACATAAAGTTAGGAAAGAAGAATGAAACGCAAGAACAAGAGCGAAATGAGAATCGCTCCTCGCATAAAATCCACCTCGCTGCACCAGAGCGAACGCTCCAGATATTAAGCGGCAGCTGCCATATGGTGAAAGGATAACGCATGGAATTTAGCTCCCAACTGGAACTCCAGCCGTCCTTCAGAGGAAAATAGCGCGAGTTTTCATACCGCCTTCGTGTGGAGGTCCTGAGACTTGTCATTTGGCATTCGCGTGGATGTCAGACTTTCTTACCGGCGACGCCGATCCGATTCTCATTCGAAGGTTTAACAAAACAGTACTTAAAAAAAACACACACACACACAAATTGGAGAACAAATATATTTTTAAAAAATACACATACAGTTTCGGAGCGTCATGTCCCCTCTGCAGTGTGGAGATACTAATACTGGAGAGGAAGCATAACTCCCCGAAAACTGTATGTGGATTTTTTAAATACATTTGTTCTCAAGTTTCAAAGTTCTATACTAATCTGTTTTCATAAAGCAGCACTTAAACTGCGTATACAGTATGAGGAGTTTAACTCAGCAATGTTTAAAGTTCTTCCCTTTGAAAGCCTTAGCTCAGTAGTTCTTTCATCCAGCAATGCTTGAACTGCTTCTCCTTCGAGGATTTCATCAGGCAGCATTCGGACTCCGTTTCCGTTAGCGGTTTAATCCAGCCATACTTATATTACTTCGCTTTTTAAAGCTTTTTAAATTATACTATAATTGTTATTCCTTGACAGTTTTAGCATCTGCAGTTCTCGGACGGCGAACAATATATCAAATATTTCGACCTAACAATTTCAATCCCAAAGCACATGAGCCGGGTCTTCATGATAGTTTCCATCGGGCAATACCTGAATGGCTTCGCTTTGACAGCATTATCCGATCAATGCCGAAACTGCTATTCCTTACCAGTTTATAACCAGTATTTCATCAGCTGCAGCTCCTGGACAGTTTTAATCATACAAGTCAATCGAAAAACACACTGACTTGCATTAAAGGCAAACCTGTTAACAAAAGAACAAAAACTGAGATCGATAAAAGACCTTAAAAGACTGAAAAAAATTCACCTGAACAGTATATTGTACAGGATTAATCCATAAACGGTCAATTGCAAACGGTTCTGACTAGGGTATCATATTTGTTAAATATTTTGTCTTGCAGTTTCCAATAAATGTATTTTGTGATGCTTGTTATTGAAAGAGCACCCAACTGATAAACAAATGACTGATGGAAATATTACAGCCTTGCTTTTAATTACTATTAATTACCTCTTATTCGTATTGCATTTCCAAAATTCCCATATCTTGATTTAATTCACTAAAAAAAAAAAGTGTTTTAAAGGAGGATAGTAATGGATGCTTGCCTCAGACGAGTAACCTCAACATTCATTGCAAATTTTCATTTATAGACAGTTTTCAGTTCACTCACTCTCAATGGTGTGCTTTTGAGGCTTCATTAAATACCCTTTGGTACTAGCTCCAGACTCGTAAGATCTGTTGGAAGATTCAGCCACAAATGCTTTTTTTAGCCCCCTCGAATAATCGGATCACAGGTCTTTTTTCAGCATCAACCATTGTACCACAAAATCCCTTCAGGGACATGACGTGTTTGGTCTCTCAACAACCTCTGCGGGCATTCATTTCGGCTCGGTCAATTCGGAGAGGATTTGCAGTAAGGGGGGTGAGGGCGGGTTCCTCCCTTTGTGGGGACATAACCCCTAAAGGGCACATGATTCCATTGATTCTGGTTGTAATGCCTCGAGACATGGCCGACAAATATATATAAAAAAACGTGAATAAAAATTGCACATCAATTATAACTTTCTGAATATTTTCTTAAGGTTAAAATGAAGCACCAAATCAAAATCAGTCCACACAATCACATTTAAGCCTCACTGTGACCCATCGTTGCTCTCACCAGAACTCCTGTGTCAATCCACCGGTTTTTTTTTTCATATGATAAAACAAGACTTTTATACATTGGTATTTGTATTTTTAGAAAACGTGTTTTGACCGCTTTTCTTTCTTTTTCCACTGACAATAGATTTTATGTTGATATAAAATTAAACCTCTGGTGGTGGTTGCAATAATGGTTTTTAAAATTTCGTGGTATCCCATTCACTTTACTAAAGTGATCTTGTAAAAGAAAGCATGAAGCACAAAGATGCCCAAACGTGCATGATCTCCGCGGCAACTGAAAGCGTCTTGAATGTAAAGCGAGCTCGTAATGAGATGTACGATAATTTTCTAAACGTGGGAGGCCAGTTTATAATGAGGAGTATGATAACCTTTTAAAATGTACGTGCCCACTAAGCACGTTGCCTCACAAATCTGCCTAAAGACGCTGTAAATTCCAGGCGATTAAATGGCTTATAGAGTCAGACATACTCAAATTCACATTAGTGTACATAGGAAATATATAACGATAGCTAAGAGTGAAATAGATGACCTGGACCAAGCATCAGTCTAAAGAGGCTAGCTCCAAAGCCTCCGAAAGGTGGCATCACGATAGGCCTTAAGAGAGGCTTACACTGGAATACACTGACTACTTTCATGTAAAGATGTATAAAGCTCAAAGGAAAGTTCTTCCTCCTTTACCAGTCTTAGTTTCAGCTCTCTCTCTCTCTCTCTCTCTCTCTCTCTCTCTCTCTCTCTCTCCATATTCACGAGGAAGTCTATTAAATGATTTGTGCAGCATATGCGAAAAGAAGTTCTTGTATTTTGACCAAGTGCCATGTAAGTCAAATGTTTGTGTGTGTGTGTTTGTATGTGTATAATTGCGTAATTCCCAATGTCGTGAAACGTCCACGATGCCAGTTTCTTTAGTAACCCAAAATTTACGATTTAATGAGTAGGTCAGCACCAACCTTGCATTATACACCATTCAACTAACCATGGGATGGGGCTGAATAATGGATACCTCCACAAGAAGCAGTTGGAATTGCAAATGTTCTCGTGGAAAATGTTGCGTGTAAAAAGGGAATCCCTTGGAAAGGAGGAGGGTTAATACCTCGTGTAGTCTACATCTGGGGTTGGATGTGTCACTCCTGTCGAAGGGAGAGTAATATGATTGTAATCATTTAATTGAGGAAAATAAAGCGTATAAAGAAAGGAACCAGTATGAAATGAGTCGGTGATACATTTCTAATTTAGATGGCTTATCCTCTACAATCGAGGGGAAAAAGATATAGTTGTAAGAAGAGAATGTTGCATATTGAGGGGGTTGGATCCTATGGATATGTGGAGTGATACATTTGCATTCTTTATCAGGGGTCAGTGCATCTCACTATTGCCGAGAGGAAAAAGTCATATGACTGTCATTATTTTATGGGAGAAAATATTGCGTGTAAAAAGCAAACCCCTTGGAAAAGAGGGGTATAGTTGCATTCTACCTCAGAGATGGATATCTGATTACAATCGAAGGGAAAGCAATATTATTGTAATTATATTACGGAAGAAAATGGTGCGTGTCAAAAGGGGAGACCCTTGGAAATGAGGGTTAATCCATTTGGAGTCCACATCTGGGGAAGCGTATCTTTCTCTTGTCGAGGGCAGAATAACAAGAGGGGTGAGGACCCAAGTTAGAGGAAATCTCAGTTTCGGAGCGAGGACTTCTCCGGTATACCTAATGGAAAGTAAAAGACAAGTAACGGTAATGTCTGAAGAAGCAAAGAATGGAAAATGAAAAGTAATATAACAATAGTTTCTGGAGTAATAAAAGAAAATTTAAAATTGAAGATTCTTTCATTTTTTACATACGGGAGAAAAAAAGAGAAAAAGTGAAGTAACAAGTGTAAAGAAAGGACAAGAATAACATTATGAAATAACATAAACTAGATATGCAAACGAAAAAAGGAAAAGTATGGTAACGTACATTCATGACCTACAAAAGCAAACGTTAAAAATAAAAAAAGGATAATTTCTGGAGTACTGAATGCAAAAAGTTAGGGGAAGCAACTTGGATACCTGATATACGTAACGTAAGGGGAAAATTAAGTAGCGTTTATGTCTGTTGTCGTGACTGACAAAGTAAAATGTTAAAAACTGAATGTTCCGATTTTCAGTAGCTTCCGCACGTGTTCCAGTAACATATAAGGAAGGAAACAAAATATAGAAGGAAACGCCAATGATTTCAGAGGTGATAGGTTAATGATTTCAGAGGTGATAGGTTGATTTTCCATTGAGTAAACTCTCTGCAGAACAGGGAAATGGATACTTATGAATGGTTAGGATAACATACACGGTGATTGATAGACAAGGGAGGGTTCAGACTAACGAAAAATATTTGATGCGGACATTATCACTGAGGGAATTCATTTCAGATACTGTCTTGTTCAGGGGAGAGATAAAATGAAGTCACATTTGATGCTTCCGAGAGAAAGCCAATTGCGGGAATTAAAATCATATGCATAACAAAGAATTTAAGGAATTCTGACACGCTTAGCAGAACGAAGGACGAAAGGAATTGAAATCTCGTTTAGGAGAACAGATGATTGAAGGAATTCAAGCACGCTTAGCATAACGGAGGACGAAGGATTGAAAATCCCGATCAGAAGACTGAAGGAATTCGAATTATGATTAAGAAAACAAAGGTATTCAAATTCCACAAACACGGAAAATAAAAAAAAAATAATTCACGGGCACAAGAGAATTTCCAAACGGAACTCCACTGACGAATAGATGTGCCGACAGTCAGTTTTTTAGCATTAGAGCCTGGGAATTCTGGCTAGGCAAGCGCATCACGTGCAACATCAACATCCAGAGATAACATCGCTTAATGAAACGGGCGGCTTCGTTTGATGAGGTTTATGCAAATCCTAAGTAAATGTGTATCAGACAAAAACGGCCAATTTTCACTCTGGATGATGTTTGGATCAACTTCCATGACCCTCAAATGCTTCTGATGAAACTGACTTTGGGCAAGAAAATTCGTTTCTCCAGATCATATATATATATATATATATATATATATATATATATATATATATATATATATATATATATATATATATATATATATATATATATATATATAGATAGATAGAAATGATAGATAGATAGATATATATGAAATTTTTTTTATCACACCGTGATTTATATATAAGATAGATAGAATAGAATGAGAATTATCACGAGGGGGATATATATATAATGATATATATATATTCACGATATATATATCAAGATGGCGCGGTGGTATATGAATGGGTCCATATCATATATAATGGTATATTTATCACTTATATAAATTCCCTTCGGTGATAATTCTCCATCGGAGATACAGCGAATTTGATATTAAACGACATTTGTAGTTTCATGATAATAGATATATATATATATATATATATATATATATATATATATATATATATATATATATATATATATATAAAATATATATAAGTAATTATACATATGTATAAACCCACATATATATGTGTTATATTAATATGTATGTAGGCTATGTATGTTTGTATGTATATATGTAATTACATATGTATAAAGAGAGAGAGAGAGAGAGAGAGAGAGAGACTGAAAACACTTTATATGGTCTCGAATAAGTTTTTCCCGTGGTTCTTAAACATTTTGTGTCCCCACATATCTATTCCATTCCTTTTCTATTTTAATTTTCTTGTCCATCCACTAAAATAAAATCACTCATTTGCATCACGTCCTCCAAAAGTAAACATCCCCATAATGCATTTAAAGACATCACAGAACTGTATTGTCTAGGCTACAGCCCCAGCTAACTCGTAAACATGAACCTATCAATCAAGTGGAGCGTCGTAGAGCATTTGTTCGTATTTCCAGAAAACTCGGCTGACTCCTGAGGGATTCCTGTCGGTGATGAGATTTATCTCGCAAAGTGGAAACTCTAATGACAGGATGTTTCTGGCATCTGTCTTTCATAACTTCTTGCAAACATCGGCAGGAAAAGGCAATTCGTGCTCGAGATAGTATCGTGAAGTTCCTTTTCCTTCTTTATGCTCGTTTCTCTTTTCCTCTTTTTATTGTTTTAATTTTTGGTATCCATTCCTTTGGAAATTTTTCTATTTGATGTACTCATTCTTTTGGAAATTTTTCTACTTGATGGTTTGTGTTTTTTGACTCACTGATTTGAAAATCAGAGTTTAACAAAGAAACCTTTCCTGCTAGATTAATTAGCATTTTGTTAAAATCTATCATATGAATAAGCAAAGCAATGGTAAATGATCCGTCCGAAGAACTTTTGATTATGTTACCTGGATGTATGCTCTCCCCTGTTACTCACCAACTGAACACTTCCATTTTTGACAACGTCATAATAAGCAATGAACTAGACATTTATTTTCTCTGGGGCTCTTTCGCTCCCTCTCTGGTCTTGGTGACCATTGGCTTAGTGACTTAGTCGGAGTCTGAAAGGTGACCCCTAATGAAAGCAAGATACGGTTGGCACACCCTTGGCCATCGGTAAAGACATGGGCATGTGGCAGTAACAGTATTCTAAAATTGGACGGTAAATCACAATAAGGCAAAAGGAGCAGTAATAATGATGTCATAATTATTTTCATAATTCTTTGTCTGCCACTGCATATCCATTTCTTGCCTGCTGTAAATAAATTCACTTAATGTCTGAAGATTCCCTTAAAACCACTTTATGCGTATCACTAAAGGCTATATTTTCTTAAGGAGTATATTATTTAATTGGTGAATTGATTGGTAACATATAAAACGTTAAATAAAATAACTGGATTAAATTAAATAAAACGTTACCGAAAGAAAAAAATAAATTGTAAAGGAAAGAAAGATATTGGAAGCCTTAAAAGTCTGGCAAGAGAGAGAGAGAGAGAGAGAGAGAGAGAGAGAGAGAGAGAGAGAGAGAGAGAGAGAGAGAGAGAGAGAGAGAGAGAGAGATTCACTGCCATCTAATCGAAACTTTTCCAATAATCATTTGGGATTGCCAGTTTGCTCCTTCTTCCTCCATTTCTAAAAACATATTGCCTTTTCTTTTAATCGTGACTCACAAAAATTAATCTATTTTACTTTGTTTTTTTTTTCTATCTCATCGCTGATTTCCTCATATGCTTTCAATAAATGTTTTAAGTTAATTTTGTTTATACTTACATATCAATCTTGGAAAATAAGTTTTTTTATTTTTATTTTTTTTTTCCTTGAGCTCGAAAAGATTGGTTGGTCGAAGCCAGACGGGATGAAGACGGCAGATTAAGAATTCAGGCTGCTTTCTCTCTCTCTCTCTCTCTCTCTCTCTCTCTCTCTCTCTCTCTCTCTCTCTCTCTCTCTAAAATACGCCCTTTTTTCCCTGGTGTGGATGGTGCTAGAAGGCATTACACTTCAGGTTTCCATAAGTGTTTAATATATCACAAGAACAAATTAAACACAAGCCATAGACCCTGGCCTGTTTTTCCTGTGATTAATACGTCCCCAAAAGAAATGTTTCATAGAGGTAGAAATTAATTTATATAAGGAAGGAGGACACTACAAAAGAACATACAAATGGCTGAAAAGAAAATATTAGCACCAGTGAGGAGGAGTCCTAACTTTATTTGTGACAAGGGTCAGTACTCTAACAAATCTTGTTTTTCCTGTGCAGGCGGGGCCACGCCTTAGCTATTACAAGCAAACCACCTTTCTTCCTTGAAATTTATACATTTTACATATTTTTTTCAAAATAGATAGATCATGTTTATTCATTCGTAGGCTGTTGTTCATATTACAAAAGCTCTCCTATATAGAACAGGATTTAATTATATGCTATGACCGTAATTAAATTCCTTTTCATAAAATTAACACGTATTCATAAAAAGAATGTGAATGTATGTTAAGGGATGTATAAATTTTGTCCAGTTGCTTCATAAGAAATATCTAGTACCTTTAAATTCAAGGAAGTTAGTTAGTCTGGTCCCAACAGCAAAGGTGCGTGCCCACCTGCACGAGAAAAACTATACACACACACATATATATATATACATATATATATATTTATATACATATGCATATATATATAAGAATATTATTCAATTTGATTGTAAAATCACCACAAAACCTGTAAATATTATCTATGGCTTATCAAAGTTTATTCGGAAAGGAAATGTAATTTTCTTTACTTGAATATCGTAGACTCCAGAACACAGGGAACGACTAATCGACGATTTAGAGAAGATAGACAATAAATCTTCGATTAAAGACAAACAAGAGAAAGGTATCAGCGACATATTTCGGAAGAATTGTAAACCGACATTAAGAAGTAGTCCTTGTAGAAATATAGTTAAAAATCCTTATCTACTTGAAAGACTCAACTATCGCAGGAGCATTAAGTGAGTTGAAAGAAAGGGAACCAGAGCAAATAGAGCGAATTTTCTTGATTATTTACGAAGCCTTAGAATCATAAAGCAGTAAAAGAAGAAAAGGATACTGATCGCTGATAATAATGATCTATTCTCTGTCTGTGTTACCCGAGGGGAGTTGGAGAAGAAAATAAGAGAAATCCGCCATTATATTGTTCTTCCCTCTCTGATGATAAAGAAGAGGAGGAAGCAGAGAATGAGAGTCGGGAAAGAGAAAAAGAAGAGGAAGAATATAGGAAAAATCTATGACATTCCTCTAGCTACCATTAAAAGCGAAAAGGGAGGAAGAAGATTGGCCGAATTACTTCTGCGAGAGCTGACCTCTCAAACGATTACGGGCGACCTTTTGCAGACGTCTTCCCGGGAAAGCGCCTGTCATTAATAGAGACAGACGGGGAATGTGCGCTTTGATGCCTCCGATAGCGGACGGAATTACATCCTAACGTAATCAGATGACCAGCTTTAGTCGCCGGAGACGAAGATGCAATTTGGTGTGAAATTGTCCTTCTCCTGCACACACCTACACTAGATACTTGTGAATGCACACAGACAAACACACTTGCACATACACGCACGCACGCACACACCAGTATATATATATTATATATTTACATATATATCTATATATATATATATGTGTGTGTGTGTGTATGTATGTATGTATATATATATATATATATATATATATATATATATATATATAGAGAGAGAGAGAGAGAGAGAGAGAGAGAGAGAGAGAGAGAGACGTGTGTATGAGGAGGGTGCGTTAATTGATGATTTTATATATACATACATATATACGGTATACTGTATATATATATACATATATATATATATATATATATATATATATATATATATATATATATATATATATATATATATATATATATATATATATAAGAGATGTTTGTCAGTGACAGGAGATACATTAGTTGCTTAGGTAACCGTCTCCACTTGGAAAGAAGGAACATAAAAAAAAAAAGGAGTTGGCTCCCAACCCATGATTAAATCCAGGGGATGACTGGACCCTCGCCCCAATGATCTGACTCTTATGGGATTTGGTCAGAGTGATATAGCTAATATTATTGTATCCCTCTGGAGAATTCCAGATTTGTTTAAGGGGTGAGAATTCGTTAAACAGGTCGTGATACATGTCGAGAATTGGAGCACAACTGCCTAAGGCCAAAAATTAAATTGTGGAGGGGTTCTGTTCGAAGCCATTATATTAATTATATTGTCTTTTTTCACCTAATCATTCATTATTGCTCCGTTTATTAGTATTACGACTTGAAATGTAACTAGCAACCAAAAGTGGGAAAACTTATATCAACTCTCTCTCTCTCTCTCTCTCTCTCTCTCTCTCTCTCTCTCTCTCTCTCTCTCTCTCTCTCTCTCTCTTGACTATCCGGCTTTATTGTGTCCCACTGCCGGTGTACCCGCTTTGATTTTGCATTTTGCTGATTCTTTGGGATTACGAGTGATTCACTTCTGATATCTGAGTGACTGCATGTGCAAGCTTAGAGAATATGTCAGGGGTAAGAGGTGTCAAATTATTTTGAGACTTTGAGAAGGACATCCATGGAAAAATAACGGTTCAGGCTACGTTGTGACGTCGTGACACTAAAGTCATGACGTTAAATAAATACAAAAATATTTTATGTGGCCTTTTATGTCAGATGAAAGCCATTTGTGTTTCAAAAAAACGGTTGAGGAAATAAACCGCCAATAAAACTCACGAGGGTCCGGATGATAATTGTATGAAGATGACCCAAAACAGTGTGACGTGAACGGGCCTGGTGTGACCGGTATTGG
>NC_089754.1:40144770-40147270 GCF_040412425.1 Macrobrachium rosenbergii | reverse complement strand
TATAATGTTTCATCACTTTTTTGCGTTTATTTACCAAAATAAAAGAGTCTACAAGAGTCCACTTATTTTTTTTTATTATTTATTTCTGTTATACTTCCCTGTTCTGGGTCAAATAATTTATATGCATTACTGAGTATTATAAAAATGAAATAGAATATAATGAAATCACCCCTTAACAAGACTATCGATTGATTTTTAAATTTGTTATGGGATTAGAATGCAACACCTAACAACCGTTTGATTACGTCACAGCTAGACTAGCAGAACCTAGGACAGCGACCAATCACAGTTGAGGGTGATGCAGCCAATGAGAAGAGAGGGATCTCCAGCCGTGAAGGTGTTCCCCTGGTTTATGAAATGCTGTTCGATAAACCTGTCCGAATTGCCAATGGAGGAGTAATTTTTTTAAAGTTAGATTTAATTCTGTTTTCATACAAAATAATGAACGTTGCAGGATTAATGTTATTACGTAATTTTCCCTCCAAGGAAATTCATAACATTTGAGTGTTCCTTGCTGATCTGGAGGGCTTTTCAAATTTTGTATCTTTATTTTTATTTTTATCTGTGGAGAAAACTCACATGAAAACTGTATTTTAATTATATATATATATATATATATATATATATATATATATATATATATATATATATATATATATATATATATATATATATATATATATAGCCTTGAATATTTCCAAATTTGTTAATGGCTAGAAAACTTGCCATCAGATCAAAGATGGAATGGTAGTCAACTTTTACTACTAACAAAACTTATATAGAAGAAAAATAAACGACAGCTACTGTATATAACATGGGGCATATAAGGGAAACTTTTTTGAAGAAACTGAGTGCAGGGGAGTAACCGCATCTTTCTATCTATCTGTCCTCCTATATGTCTATCTATGTGGCTGTATGTAAACATGGCCTCTTCTTCCTGGTTCAAGCTGTAACAGACGAAGTTATCTGGAACTATATGTATAAAAAAAGTGGCTAAAAAGGAAATATAAAAAGAAAATTCAACACGAGGTCCTGCTTTGGTGGAAGGGAGCTAGGAAGTCAAGGGGAATTAAATCTACGGACAACACACACAACTTTTCACTCGGTCGGGATGAATTGAAAATTCCGAGTACTCTACAAGAATGCGTCTTAGTGTTAAGAATCTAGTTTACAAGAAAGAACAAGTCATTGTTCGACGGCCCCGATCATTAGTGTTAGAGGCTCTGGAAGTAACTGAAGGAATGGCAGATAGAGAAAAAGAACGATAGCAACTGAAAATGAACAGCAGCTGTTTCGAAAAGCTGGATGGCTGGCGGAAGAAGGTGAGAGGTTTGAGAAAGAAAGTAAGAGGATAAGGTGAGTGGGGGCAGGTAGAATTAGGTTTTGAGTAGAAGGAAGGGAGGATGGATGTACAGGAGTAGTTGCTCTTGGTTTTGGAATGTAGTCCACCTTACTTCTTGGTTTTTGTCGATGTCCCTCTGGTCTGGGTGGCGGAGGTTGCTGTGGTTCCGGCCCGGTCGTCCCTGCTGGCTGTGTCGCTCTTATGGGAGGTCATGAAAATGGCACGGTGCCTTTCATCCATTTAACTCGATCGAATCTAACACTGCAACGCCACAGCCCCAACAGACGCTTATACGTTGCTGTCACGCCTCTTGCCGTAGGTTCTTGGTAGATGCAGGCACCTTCAAGTCCATCCTACCGGCACCGAAAGAAGATCAGTGCCACCCACGCGACACTGAGCTGCGCCTAGTAGTAGCCAACGGTAGCCTCATACCATTATATGGAAACTGACGGCTCATTCTCCACCTCATGGAGAAGAAATATAACACCTTCTACAGAAAAATTCTCGTTGTGCAAACACATCCTCGAGGGTACACCCTCCACGGATCAGCAACCCTTCGTCCGCGCCCAGCCAAAAGTCAAGATCTATACTCTGCCCAACAGCAGTGACAACTCTCATCCATTCGGGTGCACGATTCAACATATACCCGGTGGCAGAGGCATTATCGAGAACAGAAGTGAACAGAGCCCAAAAAGACCTAAACTAGGGTGAACTCGCCAATGCCCAACTTCAAGACAGAAACCAATAACTACAGCACCTAAATCATAAGTCCACGGTGGGAAGAGGCCTCTCTCCGCGCCACGCACCGCACTATCCTCTGCAACACCTGCGTGGGATGCCTCTGCCCCCTAATGCCACGATGGCCTTCAGTCTCATCCACCGTCTCTCACAACTATCAGGAGGAACAACAGCCAATTTAGTGATTCAAAAATTCATCTGGCACGAAGCAAAAGGAGGCGTCGAGAAATGAGACGCGGAATCTGACAGCGGGAAATTCCCACAACCCCAACAAAGTTTTGGACACATCACATCGACATAGTGGGACCTCTGCCACCATCCCACGGATTCAGATACTTTTTTTGGCTACAGTGAGATCTATCACACCGTGGCTGGAATCGATACCTGTGACAGAAACAACAGCGACTGCCTGCACAGAGG
>NC_089754.1:40084770-40139770 GCF_040412425.1 Macrobrachium rosenbergii | reverse complement strand
CCCTAAGTTAGATTAAGGTTAGAAAGGGTAGTTGTTCTTACAGAAATACAAACCATGTAAGAGTATTCCTAAGTTTTAGTGGAAATTGGTCATTGAAACTTAGTGACAATGTAGTTAACTGATGTATAAGAGAGGTGAAAGGGGGGGAATATGTCACTCAACCGCCGTCATTGAGCTCTTTTTCTTCAGCAGTCTTCCAGGGTGGGAATCTTGCTACACAGTTGCTAAGTGTTTTTATTTTGACTTGTTTACACTGAGGAAATGGTGTTATTAGCAGAGATGTGAATGGCTTGAACGAGTGTAATGGCACTTCATGCCCTACATTGCAGGGTAGATTTTGTGTTGTTATGAGAAGGCCTCAGGAGAGAGGTAGGGTAGAAGAGTTAACTCACCACCTTCCCACTTTTTCCTCAAGTACACTGCTCTCCAGTCCAAGAGCAGGTTAAAATTCGGAGGTGGGAGATCAGTGCACCTACTTTTACTGTCTGCTGATGCTGCAACTGATAGGAATTAAAGACTTACGAGCCTCCAGTAGTGGGTGCCCTTCCTGTGGAAGGTGCTGCAGCAACCATGACTCATCCTCCGAAGAGGGTAAGACATGGGCTAGGGACAATGGCAGGGAGCAAAAGTGCATTCCTTTTTCCTTTTTGTGAGCTCTTCCATTCTCTTCTCACTTTCTCCATCTTCTTCCCATAGGAATAAGAAAGGAGTTTCGAAGACCTTTTGCAAAAAATACTTGTAGGATTTTGAGTTAGCACCTTTACTAGCTCATGGAGGTGAACAGTGTCAGTCCACCAGGTGTTACACATGCTGCAGGTGGGGCTGACACAGGTCTCAGCTACTGGCTTGGTACCCCAGGTCACCCCACTTATTTTGAACATGAGGAATGCTCAGTGTCTTAGACAACCTAACACAAGAAGTTTTATATAAGTAACTTGCCAGGTAACTACATAGCTATTAGGTTCACTTAACCACGGCAGTTCTAAATTTGAAATTTGCTGTAACGCGCTGTTGTTTTAGTGTAGATAACTAAACCCCTCCCACTGCTGGGGAAGAATAGGTACAATAGTGCTGAAGAACCCAATTCATTTCTGCTGGTCAGCAACTATACACGGTTAGTTGAGCAGCTCTGATTTGAATTTCGCCGGATGGTTGTATCTTTCGCCTTTGGTGAAGTATTCATTCGTGTGGGCAGCATGCTATATATTAGCTTAGCTAGTTTATTCAGACTTGTGACTTAGTATGTCAGATTCTAGTGTGTCTAGTATTAGGTATTGCAGCAAAGTCTATAATACTAGACTTACTTCTGCTAAGTGTGACTCACACACTTTGTGTTACATTATAGCGGGCAAATTTGCTAGTTTGAACTTAAATGTGACGAATGCAAAGACTGGGATCAGGGTAAATGGAATGTTTTGGAAGCACATCTAGATAGACTCCAAAGAGACAGACAGAGAAAGGCAGCTGCTAGAGCTGAGGCCAAAGGTTTAGCTAGTCAGGTTTCTACCGAAATCAGATGTTGCTTCTCAGCCTGTGCCTTCTACACCTCTACCTGTGTTCTCCCCGATCACCAGCCCCCCCGACTTTTCCTCAAACTCCGTTACCTGGTTCCCATTCTTCCGAACCCGATGCCATCACCAGCCTAGAAGCTAGAATTGACCAAAAGTTTGGTCTGCTTGTTAATACTGTTGTCCAAATGGGGTCTTTGGTTAAGGCCCTTATGGATCAGGTAAGTGCAATTACTTGTGGTGCAAGTGCAGTGCAAGTGGAGGAGGTGACTACTCGTCTCACTAATGCTCTTAGACAGAAGTCAATGTTAGACTCCCCCAAACCTGGGAGGAAGCAAACCGGAAGTCCAAGGGAGGTCGGTGGGGTTTGCCCCCAGATAGTTGCCCCCTCAACCGAGCCTGTTGATCGAACCCAGGGCTTGGTGGTGGCCATTGGAAAGGCGTTCATACAGTTGTGTATTCTGTCATCCAGTGATTCAGACACCAGTGCGGACAGGGGGCCGCTTCCATTGTGTTCCTTCCAGCTGCCCTGGAAGTTATGATGTCCGCCATCCTGTAGAAGATGTCAGTGTGAAGGTGGAGGAAGTCGCCCTGTGGAAAGTGACGTTCCTGGCCGTTGCAGTAGCTCCTGCCTTCCGAACCGCTGCCACAGCTCCTGCATCAGCTGTCCTGATCATGCCTGCTGCTTCTCCTGGTGGTCGTGTCCTGGGCCACTTCCGTTCTGTTCCTGCCTGACTGCCCTGGAGGTTACCATGTTTCATGTCAACCGTCCTGTAGAAGATGTCGGAGTGGGGGTGAAGGAAGTTGCCCTGTGGAAGTAGCCACCGTCTTCTTCATCCTCTCTTCGATTTCGTCTTCTGCTGCCTCTTCCCTTCCTCTCCCAAGGTCCAAGGGAGTCCCGGGAATCGGACAGACCTCCGTCGGCCGAAGGAGAGGAAGGCTGCTTCTTCCCCTTGATGCCCTTGGACGTCTAGGGACTGCCGCCTTCCGAGGAGGTAGTGGGTCTCTCATTGGCTCTTCCCGACCTTCGGGTTAGGAGGCGTGCAGACCTCAGTTTGTGATCCCATTCCCAGTCCTAGACGTTCTGCCTCTAAGACGGGGGCTGCTTCGGGCGCTCGTTCACGAGCCGCTCCGAATGCTCGAGATTTTATGGAATATCGAGTATCCCAATCTGGTCTGGAGAGTATTTCCTCGGCCCAGTTCAGGAGCAGTGCGAGAGAAAGGGCCGAGGCACCCAGGTGTCTCAGCTCTTCCTGCCAGCACCACAAGCGCTCCTCGAGTGCTTGCCAGTGCTCATTCGGGTTCCCAGCCTGGTGTCTCGATCCTGTTGGTTGGAACACCTGAAGAAGCAGGGAAGAGATTCCCTTCGGGAGACAAGTTTCTCTCGTTGGCTCTTCCTGCCCTCGGGTGGGAACCGATTCGCATTTTCCTGTGGGGTCTGGTGTTTTGGGGGCCACGAGAGTGCCGCCTCGAGAGGCAGCGCCCTCTTTGCCAGTCTTGGAAGTTTGCATCTAAGACTGGTTCTGTGCCTGGCTCTTTCGATCTCTTAGGAAACTTAAAGCAGCCGCTCCTGATTTTTGGGAGTCTCGTGGGTAGCTCAAATTCTATGAATCACGAGAGCTCTCCTGACGAGAGGCACAGGACGAGAGAAAGTGCCGAGACACCCATGTGTCAGGGTGCCGAGATGCCAGGTGTCTCGATACTGCCCGCCAGCTGCTTCGGTTGCTCGGCCGGGTTTCATACTTGTGTCTTGAACCGTGGGGTTCGAGCATGCAGGATAGCAGACACAGAATTCCCCTTTGAACCCTCTTCTTGAGAGGCCTCAGCCTCGAAGGAGTTCAGAGTTTGGGAAACTAGCAGTAGTTCACAGCGGACGAGTTCTGCCCTGTCCATTTCCGATTGTGTTCGCGCGATCGGCTCGGCTTGGCTCGGCCCCTGGTCGTACTTACAAGACTGGCTCAGCTTGCTCGCCCCGCCCAGCCCTTGGTCGCGCTTGTGAGACTGGCTCAGCTCGGTTCAGCTCGCCCCGCCTGCCTCCAGTCCACTGCATACCACCCAGTCTGGATCGCATCCGCATGATCGGCTCAGCTCGGCTCAGCCCCACTCGGTTTTTTCCAAATAGGGTTCTCAGCTCTGTTCGAGTGAACTTTTTGCTCTTCCCCATGTAGCAGTAATCTCCTTCGGTTGATTATCGCTCACTGTCCACCTCCCCTGCTGGTCTTATTGGCAGGACAGGTAGGGGTACTCTTTCTCCTCACCTGTTCTCTTTTCCTCTCAGTTATTCCGAGAGGCGTGAGATGGGCAGAGAGAGGTCTTCGGAGTTCAGCTTCCTGGCGTGCTTTGGGTGTCGGTCCCCTGATTATCTCGTAGTAAGACCAGGTAGCCGAGGAGGGTTTCATGGGATCTGTCAAGGCTCCCTCCAAGGGGAGGGTACAGGAATTTCACGCTTCGGAAGCAGCAAGTGTCTTCCTCTTCAAGTTGCGATCGCCCTCGTTTTTCAGAGAACTTCGCGCCAATTCGTCGGCCCAAGGATCCCCAGGACAGGACCGCGACTCCCCCAGTGAAAAATCTTCATCACTCGCAACCCTTGCAGTTCCCGAGGGGTCGAGAGTGTCAGGGGCCGCCGCGGTCCTTGCTTCCGAGAGCGTTCTCGACCAGATGAACTCTTTTCTTCGGAGAAGGAGTTCATTCAGGTCGAGACACCAAGCTTCTCCCCTGCCTTGACAGAATACGAATTCTTCTTGCCTCGGAGGGTCTGGCCGACTGCAGTTCTGTGGTCAATTCTGGTGCTAAGAAGGACTTTTTTCCAATTCGGATCTCTGGTTTCATAGGTCCCAAGTTGGCTCAACCCTTAGGAATGAACTTTACTTGGTTCTGCCTTTCTCTTGTAGAGATTTGCTAGATACCTCGGTAATCAAGGTTCGTACCAGGGCACTGCCTTGTCCCCTGAACAATGGCCAAGACCTTGGGGTCTTAGTCATCTCGACTCGACCTTGAGTACAAGCCAGCCCCCCCTCAACTCCTAAGAAGTCCCAGGCTTCGATAGAAGATTGTGGAACATAGCCCTCTCGTATCCTTCTAGGAAAGAGCGCATAACTGTGTCGCTTTCCATCCTCTTTCCCATAAGGGAGGAGGGAAGAAGGGAAGAGAGAAAGAAGTATCGACCGGGAAGAAGTTCTCCTACTGCAGATTCCTGGATGAAATGATACTTATCAAGTCTCTGGAGCTAGCAGCGACATTGCCAAGACCTGGAAATGGATTCCTTCAGGAGAAGTATCTATTTCCCTTAGGTCTCGGCAATTCTTTTCATCCTGCTTCCTCTCCCGTGCTCCCGATTCGGAAAATGCCAGCCTGTCTAGAGCTAATTGTCTCGGTATCCTGTCATCTTGCAGAAGCTTCCCCATGGCGGAGAATGGAAGTCTGCTTCCATTCCTCTACCCTTCTTTCCTCTTCAAAGTATGAGGAAGGAATTAGACTAATGCTTGATTGAAGGAACCTTGGAATATGCTTGCATATTCCCCTCACATCGTGTGTCTACCTACGGATTCACCGATCAAGTAATAGGCGCACAGTAAGATTGGCTTGAAGGTGTGGGACCGAGACGATTAGTACCTTCTCATCACCATCCTGGGCTCAAGGCAGCCTTCTGGCCTTCCAAGAATTCAGGATGAATTTTGCGACACTCAGTGGTCTGTTGAACAACAAACCACAATAGTGGCATTTGTCGACAAACAAGAGGGAATCGTTTTTTCCTCCTGTTTCATCTGTCGACATTTGCAGGTACTCGAGTGTTCTATAGCGCACTTGACATCCCAATTAGCCAGATGCATCCCCAGTGGGGATGTATTGGCAGGCAAGCTTGGCCTCGGGTTTGAGTGATCGAAGGGAACATGCTGCTCACTCAAGGATTCATGAAGAGACTGCTCGACTGAGAAATTCCTACCGTCTTTCTGTTGCCTCCCTGCACAAGTCCGTAGTTTTTTTCTTGCTCCTTCATACCAGACTCAGGGGCTGCTACGGCAAGGCATGCTGTCTTTCAGGGAAACTTGATATCTACATTTTTCCCTCTGTATTTGTCTGTTTCGTTAGGAGTCCTCAAGCATTGCTCACCCTGAGTTACAGACAAATGCTGGAGACTTCGCCTCTTGCCTGACCTGATAGCCGAGGCATCGAGAAGAGTTCTACTTGACCCAACCTCCTTCAAACACAATTATAACTTGTAACCCTGTCTATTTGTATCTCTGAATGTTCGTAAGAAGGGTGGTGATTGTAGTAGGTGCTTGGGTATGTGAGTATAACTAAGTTAAATTAATTCTTTCAAGTTTTTGTGATTCTGTGTGAATTTTGTAATAAAGTAGTCATTTTCCTGGTCAAAGGTTAAGAAGAGGAGGTCTGTTCACAGTCGATACAAAATGTGATGGAGTTCAAGCATGACATCACTAAGCAAACGGACAGGCTATTTACCTGTCATTTAGGTCAAGGAAGTGGCAGAAAGGAGAGGTGCAAATGCATTGCTGATTGTACGGATGTCGGTCCAATTCAAGTCAAAGGATGATCTTACTTTTCAAAAGTTTCCTAAAAATGATATCGAAAAAAAATTTATTCATCTTTGTTAAAGAAACGACAAATTCTAAAACCTATTCTTTAAGGATTGGTAGCATCCATTTTGAATTAACTGCTTGTGCAAGCAATATTCAGTATGAATTACTTTAAATCAGATACCAAGATGACTTGTGCATTCATAGTGAATCAGTTTGTTGTTAATTATATATTATACAGTATGATGAGATTTTACTTTTCATAGTGACTATGTTTGTTATTATCATTTATAGTCAAAATTACAAATGATAGATCCATAATTTTCATCTTTGAATTTTAGATGGTAAACAAGGAAAGAGTAAATGTAATGGTATTCTGTTCAGTTAAAGTTTTAATTGCTCATAATAAATCAGTTCATATTAAATATATTACAATAAAACAAATAGTTCCTACTTGATATTTAATATGTTTACTCTCACCATTGATACTGAAATGTTGCAAATGATCAGATGTTATGATTTTCTCTTTACATTTTGAATGGTGTACAAAGATAGAGTAAATGTAATGCAATACTTAGTTATTTCTATTTCAAATAATTACAAGGTATATGTATTTAAATAATTATGAGGTGTGATCATAAAGTATCAGTACTGGTGCTATAAAAAGAAAAATACAACACGTACCATTTTAGCATTTAATTTCATTCGAAGTAGTCCCCTTGGAAAGGCACACACTGTATCTAGTGCTGTTTCCATTGATGGAAGTATTCTTGGAACTGGTTTTTTTGGGATAATCAGCAGCTGCCTTGTCGCATTCACTTGGATCTCCTCGACATCTGAAATCTTCTTTTCAAGTGTGATTTGATTTTTGGAAAGAGGGAAGAGTTTTAAGGGGCGAGATCTGGGGAATATGGTGGCTGTTGGACCTGGGGAATGCTGTGCTTGACCAAAAACTGCTGCACAAGCTACGCTGAATGGGCAAGTGCATTGTCATGGTATGGTTGCCTCACCAGTTGCATGCAATTCTGGCCTTTTCCAATGAATACCATCCCACAAATGCCTCAACACGTCGCAGTAGTACTCCTTGTTTACTGTCTGACCAGGTGGAGCATACCCATGATGAACAATTCCCTTGTGGTCAAATAAAACAATGTTTTTCTCAGTTCTGCTGGTTGCAGGTCTCCCAAAACGTTCACCACTTTCAACATTTTGTCAGCCATCTTGAAAACGTCTGAATCTTTCGTACACTTCTCTCCATAAACTTTTTGCAATCTTGCATATGTCTCTGTGCAGGTATTGCCAAGGCTTTGGCAAAATTTGATGTAGATTCTCTGCTCAGTTTTCTCCATCATAGTCAGTGCAACAACCACATACTACAGTACTGTATGTATGTTCCTGCCAAGCATGCTGTAAAGAGCAGAAGTGAGCTAGGACGCTAAAAAGTTAAGTGTGCACAGTGGTGGTCAAGGTTAATCTGTGCCAAGTGGCCTCATTCCGCATATTTTAGCTCCTTTTTGATCACAGCTCATATAGGCTATGTGCAGACATTTCAGAAGATTTCTTATAAAGCTAACTAACATCACCAAAGTGGTTTAGGAGATCTTTCTGTTGTCAGACTTAAAAGATAGTAACTGGATTAGAACTCTGGATCATGGGATGAAAATATAAAATTTCCCCTTTTTTATTTTTTTTTATAATCTATTTTTTATTTTTTTTTATAATCTATTTACAATACCTGGCCAGTACAAGCTGACAAGATGAATTAATAGAACGGGGTTTTCTTATATTTGTATGAACCATGTACGTAAGTAGTTGCAATGCCCAACTATTTACGTTTTGCAGTTGGTCATGTTATAGTAATCTACCCGCATTAGGAGTTGTACTTTTATAATACAGTACTGATTGTTTCTTAAACATATCTTTATATTAAAATGAAATGTTATGCGAGTAAAATAAATAATAAATTGCCCTATTACTGGGGTACCTTTATAAACAGTCAAGCTATATTCCATTTGCTTATCACATCTCTGCATTGTTAGTCATTAAGCCATATATGTTACCATACTGTTAGCTACTAGTTTTTCATAAATATTGGGTAAAGCCAAAATAAGATTAAAATCTTTTGGTTTACATGCTTTTGAGGCTTTTCCTACCCATTCACCTCTTGATGTGGTTGTAGCTCTGCCCACATGAGCATGAACAGACCTCTTTCTTTGAACATGGTCCTGGCTTTGTTGACTGAAGAAATGTATTATATTCATTGTAGAGGAATCAGATTATTCTTGTGAGTTTGGTTTTGGGGGATACCTTTGTCATTTGTAAAGGCAAGACAAATGAACATGGATCTTCTATGTTTGGTTTTGGAGGACACATGTGTCATTTGTAAAGGCAAGACAAATGAACATGGATCTTCTATGTTTGGTTTTGGAGGACACGTGTTTCATATGTAAAGGCAAGACAAATAAACATTGAACTTCAGTGTTTGCTTGTGGAGGATACTGGTATCATATAAAGATGGATCTTTTATGTTGGTTTTTGGAAGATACCCGTGTCATTTGTAAAGGCAAAACAAATAAGCATGGATCTTCTATGATTGGTTTTAGAGGATACCAGTGTCATTTGTAAGGGCTGGAGAAATATATATGGTCCTTCTTTGTTTGGTTTTGGAGGGTATCAGTGTAATTTGTAAAGGCTGGACAAACAAATATGGACCTTCTGTATTTAGTTTTAGAGGATACTTGTGTCATTTGTAAAGGCTGGAAAAAATAAACAAAGACCTTCTATGTTTGGTTTTGGAGGATACCTGTGTCATGTGTAAAGGCAAGGCAAATAAATATGGATCTTCCGTGTTTGGTTTTTGATGATACTTTTGTCATTTGTAAAGGCTGGAAAAATAAACATAGACCTTCTATGTTTGGTTTTGGAGGATATCTGTCATATTTGTAAAGTTGCGGCAAATAAACATGGTTCTTCTAAGTTTGGTTTTGGAGGATACCTGTGTCATTTGTAAATGCTGGACGAATAAATATGGACCTTCTGTGTGGTTTTGAAGGATAACTGTGTTAGTTGTAAAGGCTAGACAAATAGACATGGACATTTTGTGGTTGGCTTTGGAGGATACCTGTGTCATTTGTAAACGCTGGACAAATAAATATTGGCCTTCTGTGTTTGGTTTTGGAGGATACCTGTATTATTTGTAAAGGCTAGACAAATAGAAATGGGCATTGTACGTTTGGTTTTGGAGGATATCTGTGTCATTTGTAAAGGCAATGACAAATAAACATGGATCTATATGTTTGGTTTTGGAGGATATCTGTATTATTTGTAATGGGAAAACAAATAAACATGGATGTTTTATGTTTGGTGTTGGAGGATATCTGTGTTTGTAAAGGCAATGACAAATAAACATGGATCTACTATGTTTGGTTTTGGAGGATACCTGTATTATTTGTAATGGGAAAACAAACATGGACGTTTTATGGTTGGGTTTGGAGGATACCTGTGTCATCTGTAAAGGCAAGACAAATAAACATGGACCTTCTACATTTGGTTTTGGAGGATACCTGTGTCATTTGTATAGGCTGGACAAATAAACTTCGGCCTTGTATGTTTAGTTTTGGGGGATACCTGTGTAAATTGTCAAGGCGGGAAAAATAAACATGGATCTAGTATTTTTGCTTTTGGAAGATACCTGTCATTTGTAAATGCTGAAATAATGAACATGGACCTTGTATGTTCAGGTCTGGAGGATGCCTATGTCATTTGTAAAGGCTGGACAAGTAAGTGTGGACCTTTTATGAAGTTTGTCTGGCATATTCTAATAATACATTTGATTGTAATGGTTTCCAAGTTGGAAGGATAGGTTGCATGTGACAGCTTCTTTCCATGCCAGGAGATGAGGTCTACATATATTGAGAATAACATATATTCAGTTAATGTGACAGGTATTAGAGCTTCTGTTTGAAGTTATTGGCTGCCATGATGTATCTGCTTTGACTTAGCCAACCCAACCATGACCTCACCAAAGTTGATTGGTTTTCCAGCATCAGGTCCGTGGTAGCTTCAATTTGGAGTAATGTTTCCAAACTATATGTCATCACTGGTCCGATTGCAGTACAGTAGATCTTTTCAGTTTTTTTGGCATTCATTTATCTCACACACACACACCTTGCCACCTCCATCCATTTCCCCAAGGTGCTCATGTCCTGCTTTCAGCCTCCTTTGTGGCTTAAAGTGTATCCTAAATACATAAAATTCTGTTTTAAACCTAGGCCTCTTCTAGCCTCTATAAATAGCCTATCCCTTCCCTGCTTGTTAGTCAACATAACCTCACTTTTTCCACAGTTATCTTCATACCACTCCATTCAGAGGTTCCTGCAACACACTTACCTTTGGCAATGGTGTTAGTGCAGCTCACAAAATTATTAAGATTCAGTGGTGAAGAGAAGAAAGAAAAACAAATTGTCAAAAGGAGGGATGGGTCAATAATAACATCAGAAGAAGAAAGACAGTGCAAGGCACAAAATTTATTGTTATGAAGAAGGGATGAGGGGGGGATACTTTGATTGATATACTGTATGTATAAGAACTGCTGAACGCTTGAATGCTTTTGTGAATGATTTCAGTTCTTGAAAAGGAGTAAATAATAAAAGAAATTTAAGGAGATTGAAATTACTAGGTTATGATGGAATCACTTGCAGAGATATTTGAAGCTGAAACTAAATTGTCTCGTATACGTACTTACTAGCCACTATATCATTCCGATGAAATATATAAAGCTAATGGAAATTATCCATGAATGAAATGAATGCAGAGTTGTTGATGAGGTCTTTTCAAGCAAATTTACAGTAAATTGTGGGATGCAACGAGGAAATTTATTTCACCTTTGCTATTTGCCCTTCCCAGATTTTATTATAAAAAAAGTGGTTGCAGATAGAAAGGGTTTAGGCTGGAGTAATTATAAAAATTGGACTGACTTAGAATATGCTGTCTTAATCAGCAGAGCCCCACAAAATATGTAATTCTTGCTAAATAGAATGCATCATATATTGATAGAGAAGGGACTCCAAATAAATAGAAGACTTACATAATCAGGACAGAGTATGCACAAAGGGATGAAGTATTAGACAGAAATGATGGATGAAGTTGAATCTTTCAAATATTGCATAAAAGAACAATGGTACCATACACTAAAAGCTCATTATCACATTTCATCTATGTTCTTTTTTGTTCTCTCCCCTTTGAGCTAGTGGACATCCACTTATCCCCACTTGTATTTTTACCCGCCATTACAGAAGAAGCCCACAAGACTGCCATGCCCAAGTAGAAATCAGAGAAGGGGATCTTGTTTCTGTCAAACGAGAGAGAAAGAACTCAGCCATTAGTTTATACAGGTCTTATGCTCTTTGTATCTTATACTTGTTGGTCAGTGCATAAAGCTTATTCAAGGATGAAATGTAATATAAATGAGAAATTCTGTTTCAGAGCTGCTCTACGTACCTACATAGAAACCTCAAGTAGTTAATCCAGCCCCCTTATATTCTGAGCCCATAACCTGTTAATTTTACGTATTTGTGTTGTTTCATCTTTCTTTGTTATCGCAACATTTGCCTTAAAATATATAAGGTAGAGTTTATGTCTTTTTTCCCAATACTGGCTAATTATTTTGAGTAGTAATGCTGCTACATTCTAGTTATTCTGTAATAGTAATAGCTTAGTAAGACAATAGAAACAAGTACTGGTGGTAGTAGTAGTAGCAACAACAGCAATGATACTTGTATAAACTATGTTACAAAGATGAGTGAAATAGTTATTTGAAGTAGGTTTATTATTCCAATTTGAAATGTTCAAAGAGCATGATGTGCCTGTATTGATACTAGATTGTATGAATGAATTGATTCCATTATGTATATCATTGCTGTATATCTTGTTTTTGTTTAAAAAAAAATAGAAACTAAGTGAAACTATTTTCTGTAGGGTGCAATGTACAGCCCAAGAAAGGATGGAAGCCTGCCCCCTGTCAAGTGACCAGACATTCTCCTCAAAAAGAACTGGCACTAATACGCAGCTTGCATATTCAACCTTGGTGAAATGTGACTCACCCATACTTCTTGCCTTGTGATGTGGATCAGGAGCCACGTGCAATTATTGGTAATGTCTTGATTACATTTTTAGTTATAAAACAAATCCATGTTGCATAGACATGAAAGTAGCTAATATTACTGGCAATCAGCTTGATTGTTCCACAGACCTTGACTGGTGTTTTGAACCCAAAACCAACTTCAAGAATTGGAGCTCACGTGGAGTGTTTCCCGTAAATGTTACATTTGATGATTGTATGGATTGAATCCTTTGTGAGATTGATTGGATAAAAAAATTAGAAGTTTGTCACCATCAGGCTTCTCTTGAAAGAACTAATTACAAGATCAGATGTACAACGAAATGGTATTTGTCTATGCTATGTTTATTGGAAGTGATGCTTTAATACAGAGTAGCTGCAGCAAAAAGTATGATGTCCCGTGTTAGCTTGATAGAAAATAATGGAGCAAATTGAGTCCGCAATAAAATCAGTTGAACAAATATGGAAGTTGAAAGCTAAAAAACAGAATATTATCAGTGATGCTGGGACTTCTGCAAGTGTTCGTACCACAAGTAATTTGCAACAGATGCCAAGTGTGACCTTTTCTTCGCAACATTATGGACAGACCAAATAAGTCAAACATTTCTTCATTGCCCCCTGACAGTGTAGCTAAACTGAGAAAACTTATAAGTGAGAGTGGAATGGTGTCTGTAAGCCGTGGAACTGAACTAGTGCCTGTAATTCAGAACATTGAGGAAAATCAAGCAATTTTGCTACATCATTCAATAATTCCAGTAAGAAACAGTGGAAAGATAAGAGTGATGGTGGAATTGGCAGGGTGAGGATATGGCGTGTCAACATGTTCTGGTTCATTGCCGAGTAAACTGGAAGCAGATTTGTGTTGTGAAATTGACCTCCAGTTCAAAAGCGTTACATGATGGTGTAATTCATAGTGATACACAGTTAATTTTACCTGGTCTGAGATGTTCTAACAACAGTCAAACATCCCAGACTACTATGTTGCAAAATAATTCACAGGTAGCCTTACCTATGGAAAGGTTTTCATGCAATACACCAGCAGCTCAGTCTGTTGAAGAACAAAGTAATACACAGGCAGCGTTACCCAAGAATAAGGTATTTTGCAGTATGACAGTACGTCAGACTATTACAAAAGAAAGTCAAATGCAGGCAGTTATAACCAAAAATAAGCCATGTTGTTCACCATTGCAGAATGGTCTAGTTCAAAGTAATACACAGGTAATTTTACCTAGTGTGGCTTTTTCTGACAATAGTACTATGTCCCAGAATGTTCCAGTACAAAATAATATACTGGTAGCTGTACCAAATAATATTTCTTCTTGCACTGTGCAAAACCAATTGAACTGTGGCCAGCAGATTACACAAGGTAGTAAAAAGCTTGAACAAGTTAGTACACAGGCAGCTCCACGTAGAGATAAATTCTCTTGCAAAATGATGGTACCTCAGACTAGTGCAGCAGAAAATGACATGAAGGCACCTTTAACCAAGAATAAGCCTTGTAGTTTTCCAATGCATGATGATCTAGTTCAAAGTAATACACGTATAATTATACCTGGTGTGGTTTTTTTGATAATAGTACAACATTCCAGAATGTTCTAGTGCAAAGTAATATACTGGCAGCTTTACCAAACAATAATTTTTCTTGCAGTATGCCTTCTCAGGACCCACAAAATCAGCCAAAATATGTCCTGGTGATTGGAAAAACTACCCGGCAGATTACACAAGCTAGTAAAGCGCTAGAACAAAATAACACAAAGGCAGCTTCATCTACATTAAAATTTTCTTGCAAGATGAAGGTACCTCAGGCTAGTGTAGAAGAAAGTGCCAAGCAGGTACCTTTACCTAAGAATAAGCCTCGTAGTGTGTCATTGCATGATGGTCTAGTTCAAAGTACTACACATGTAAGTTTACCTGATGTGGCTTTTTCTGAAAACAGTACAGCATCCCAGAATGTTCTACTACAAAATAATACACTGGCTTCTTCACCCAGGTATAAGTTTACTTGCAGTATGAAAGTACCTCGGACTATTACAAAAGAAAGTAACATGCAGGCACCTTTGCCCAAGAATAAGCCTTGCGGTTTACTATTTCATGATGGCTTATCTCCAAGTAATCCACAGGTAATTTTACCTGGTGTTGCTTCTTCAGATAATAGTCTAATGTTCCAGAATATTCCAGAACAAAATAATGTACAGGCAGCTTTACCCAAGAATAAGTTCTCTTGCAGTATGCCTTCTCAGGACCCACAAAATCATTTGAAATGTGTCCCTTTGTTACTAAAACCTACCCAGCAGATTACACAAGCTAGTAAAGAAAGTACAGAGTTAGTATCCTTAGATATTGCTGGAAAATTTCAGCAATGGAGAACTACACTGTCCACCCATCCTGTTGACAGGAGAGATGGGCAAGATGTAAAGGAAAATAAATCTTTAAAATCAGGAGAGACACCATCTGAATCAGACTGTGTATCCCTTTCTTTAAGTAATGCTTGCTCAAGTAATAGTGAAAAGAATATTTCAATAATGAAACCACATGTAGATAATAATATCCTGCAGTTAAAGGCCAGTACAAAGGACGTGATTGAAAATGAAGAAGTCTCGTATGAACAAGAGGTCAGTAGCATCACTGGTTTTGATACAGATGAAGTATTAGTTACTTATGAATGTATAAGAAATGCTAACAAATATATAGATGTTGTGTGTCACGTTTGTGCTTCAGTCGTCAGTGTTGAAAAAATGTTGAGTATGCATCTTTTATTTGGTCATCTTAAATGCAAGAACTGTGACTTAGAAGTAGCTGGTTGTAGTATGATGAAAACATGTTTTTATAGAAATTCATTTTGTAGAGGAAACAAACAGCAAGGAAAACATGATTTTACAGTTTGGTGCAGTGATGTTATTGAGTATATACTTTATCACCTGAAGAAGGATTTAATAATCAAAAACTTTTGTAAGTATGATAGAAACATCCCTGTATGCGACAATGATTTGTACAGTGAATTACAAGATTATGTTGGAAAACTTGCAATCTTGAGAAAATGCTGTCCTTGGAATTCAGCTTTACATGAATGTGATCAGTACATCTTGTCACAGAAGATGTCAAGAAAAATTTATTCAGTAAGTAACGCTAATACACATCCCACAGATTCTGCAATAGAAAATAGAAGAAAAGCAGATTTGCTGAGTTTCCAAGACAGTCGTTCATTGGAATTGATTTGTAAGAAAAATGAAACTGTAAAAGATTTTGAAAGAGATAAAGCTGAATTTGTTAGGGTTACAAGAAAGAGAGGTGGGCCCTGTTTAGCTGTTAGAGACTGGGATTTTCCTAAGGACAAAAGGTATCTGAAAATATCAATCACAGGAAAACATTTTAGCTGTCCAGAGGAATGTCCTGAGTGTTATTTTGCTATATGTCCCTCAAGATTCATCATGAAAGTAAATGACTTTACCCTGAAATATACATGTGTTGAGTGCCATCTCCCTATATTTTTTGTATTTGAACCAGATGAAGAAAAATATAAGAAAAGGAAGAGAGTAAAGTAAATATGAAGGTTGGAGATATAAAATTGATAGGTGTTGTTGTACAAAGTGCTGTGTTAGAGATTGTTGAATTTTGTAGCTCATTTTTATAATCTCTTGATGCAATAACTTGTTTTGCAATTGCATATATATTGTACAGTATCTACTGTATATGAAAATATATTTTTGTATGAATTATTTACAGTATCACTTGAAGAAATTACTGTTTTGCCATGCACATATAATATCTATATGAATATATTTATTTTTTTTTATGAATTCTTCATATGCCCAGCCAGTTCCAGAAGACATTGAGAATTCTTGAGCAAAAACTGTCAAGTTCCAATGTCTAGTTCTCCAGAATAAATGGTTATGTGTTTGGTTAGAGAACTGAATAAAATAGTAGCTGAAATTGTTAAAAAATGTATAATTAAAATATGTGTTCTAGAAAGAATGTGTTTTTGCTCCAGCAGCTTCCTTTTTAGCTAGTCCTTGTTCTCAAGTCCAGAATCTTCAGATATGCTTTTTATAAAGTTCGTAAACTGGGTTGATCATGTGGGGGTGCTCACGATTTTTGCTTGGTGTCTCTCTACATCTTGGTTTTTGATTGGACACAAGGCTTTTTGCCCTGCAGCATTCATCGTTGATACTGGTATATGGCCAACAGCCTTACGTTTTTGTCCTTTACATTTTTGTTTCTGGTTATAGCTTTCATATTAGTGCTTGACATTAGTAGGTTCTTGTATAGTGTATACAGTATGAGTATAGTTCTAAATTAAGATACTCCTTTCAGGTTTCTTTTTTTATTCTGTGTGAATTTTGTAGTGTAGTACAGAAGTAATTGTCCTGGTCATGTTTAAGAGGAGGTCTGTTCACAGTTGATCCAAAATGCGAATGAGTTCACGAATGACGTCACTATGCAAACGGGCAGGCTACTTACCTGCCATTTAGGTCAAGGAAATATAGCAGAAAGAAGAGGTGTACATGCATTCAAGATTTTATATTTGGTATTCACATTTATTTTGGATATCATCTTTATAGAATTACTGTATGCCGATTATATGTGCACTATATAGATTTAACCCCATTGTGAATCAAAAGATTGATCTTACTTTTCATAAGTTTCTTAAAAAGGAGGAACTCCAAAAGAAATGGATTCATCTGTGTCAAAGAAAAGACAAATTCAATAATGGATTCTTCAAGGATTTGTAGTGTCCATTTTGAATGAACTGCTTTGCAAGCATCATTATTATAATTTCTAGCATACACTAAACTGAACTCAACACTTGTCATTTAAAACAGAATTATATACAAAATGCATTGCTTTGTAAAATCATACTAATGTAGTTGACAAGTCGAGGAGCTAATGCATACAGTAGATGGCTTTCCACAGAAATAACAGTAGTACACTATATCCATTACAACTCTTTACTATTTATCCCTATGAACAGAAATTGCAATGTGATTATGAATAATTTGGGGAAAAAATCAAACAGCATTCTAACACATCATGAAATATAAGACATTAAAACGTAGAATATTGTAAAAGTTGCAAGTATACAGATGAGCTAGCATAGTACCGAGTACACTTTAATCTTAATAACAGTAGAGAAAGGATTAAGTTCATTCAATTAAATGTTCAATTCATTTAAGAATAACTGAGTGATCTGTATGTTTTGCTTTCATGTTTCTACAGTTAGCTCATCATTTCTTCCCAACTTCGACTACCCTTTTCATGGTGAGTGGTGCATATGAAAATGGCTATTGAGGTGCTGTATTGCACGGAGCTCAAAGATTAAGAATGATAATGCATAAAAAATCAGTGCAAAGGAGAACTCTGAATTAGTATTAGATTTTTATGGTTAGATCCCCTATATAGTACTGTATTCCAAAGTATACCACAGATACTTGTTACCCCTGGATCACAAACACTAGTCACCTGAAATCAATACATACTGGTTTATATTTTGCTGTGTCTGCTGTGAAGACTCAAATCTTTTGTTTTCTTTTTTTGTGACTACAAGAAGTTAGTTAACTATTATGTTTTGTTTTATGATTTTAGGGGGTTGCATATCTTGTGTAGTATTATCTCCCATTTGGTTTGTAAAAGTGATTTATTTGGTTCGTTGAGTGTTTATCTCTTTGCTGATATATTTCATCATATGGTATAAAAGTGATGGATATGATTTTAGTGCTTTCTGTTTCAAAACACAGTAATATGGCTTGTTGTTAGTGCAGTATGGAAAAAATAACCTTTACCTGTTAGAAATATGAATATTTTTGGTTAGTTACGTGATCCCACTAAAGCTAATATATACAGGAATAGGTTTACAATGTCCAAGTACAAATTGAGAGCAGCAAAGACATATTCCTCAGGTGAAAGGGCTATTCTGTGTTTTCCTCCAAGAATGAGTTGCGTATCAAAAACAATGTACGCACTAAAGAGAAGAGCCCCCAGTGATGCATAAGCCATCTGTGCGATGTAGCTCTGGAAGATTCCAGCAAGTATACCAAACATTATAAGGCTAAGGAGTAGAGCCATCAGTAATCCTCCTTTCATAGTGAAGTCATACTTTGACTGAAATACAGAGAAAAGTTAGCAGTTAATTTAATGTGCTTTGAAGTGGATAAGAAATGTATTGGAATATTGCCCTGTACTTACATTCTTATAAAGTATTACCTGTACTGAAATATTAGCAGGCTTGCTGAAGCAAGAAAAGTTGCTGAAAGAAAAAGATATAGTTTTCATTATTTGCCATTTCAAAAATTGTGCATACAGAAATTCTGACAAAATAATAAGGTGGAGTACCACAGGAAAATGCTAAACAGTATCAATGGCGAAAATTATTTGTAATGTAGAACATATTTTATTAATGTCTTTGTTGCCAATCTTTTAGAAACTGCGTGTGAACCACTAGTTACTTGATGCAAACAACATAGTTTTTGAATGAAGTTGAGGAACCACAAGCTTGGGGAAACTTCAATACTCTTGATCAGAAGTACGTTTCCATAGCAGTATCAGAATAAGACCCATGGTAACTGAATTTGTTTTAAAAAATGGAACGACATGTTTCTCCCCAAGCTTGATATACTTGTTTGTTAGACTCCGCAGTTATTTCCTTTCTCTACGGGTATCATTTTGTTTTGTCCAGTACATACAGTATACTGTATAGTTATGTTGTAAGCATGTCATATGTGCTGCTATGTACACTGTGTACAGTTGCTCTGGAAAATTCTGGTAAATTTTTCAGGGCATTTGAGACATGAGTTTACAAAACAGTAACTGGTAACTTTCAAGAGCCCATACCTCACATCCCCTGACAGTGACATAAGAGTATCACTCAGACTGTCACCAGGTCATATGGAGCCTGCTACAGGAAAACATACTCATAGAAGTGAGTGCAGGTTTTTTTTATCTTATCAAATTTTTCTTGTTTTTCCTTTTGTTCTTATTGTTTTTAATTGATACCAATATTATGGGAGGATTTCTCTTTGAATATGATTGGAGATTTATTTTGCATGCTTTTTTGAATACCTGCTAATATAATAAATTTTCAGATACACAACATAATTTCTTGAGCGTTATTTTCCCTGACCATGAAACTTAATGTAAAAAACATGGGTCCCAAGGCACTGCATACTCTGGAAGGACAATTTTCTTTACTTCTTTGAATAACTTTCACAAGATGAAGTCTTCACACTCCAAATTTTTAGCTGGATATAAACACGGTCTAGTTCTTTGTTTCAGATGTTGTACTTCTCTGGAAGCAACTTTGAAGGGAGGCCATCACTTCCAATGTATGTCCAACAGTGCAGAGGCAAAATTTCCCAGGAAAACTATAAAAATTCAGCATTTTTATCAGAGGCTGGGAACCCAGTACTTCATAGGCTACCAGCAGTTTCACTGGGTCTAATGTCGAGATCCAGCACCAATGATCTCGTTCCTCCAATGACAGGGGTCATTGGATGAATGAATATAATTTATTCATGCCTCTTTTGAATTCCATCATGCCCACTGCAGAACTGGAACTCATCTAGAAAAATTGCTGAAAGAACTGGCAATTGTCCCATTGTCAACCTACAGCAGTCATACCACTGATAAATCTCTTGCAGGGATGAGTAAGGATAAAGCCCACCTCTGATATCAAAAGTCACACCAGCAGCATGCCCCCTAAGCAGTGCCTTGAAAACTCATGCATACACACCCAATTCAGCCTGAGCTAGACAAAAATAGTAGCCTAACTGTGTGTTTACTTATTAGCAAGTTGCTAGTTTCATATAGCCTGTAGATTTAAGTGTGATTATAAAAATCATTAGCTAATACCGTATACTAGGCTAAGAAATAAAAATAAGCCTAGGAGTACATATAAACAGTATTCTAGGACTAATAACATCAGTAAGGGAAGTCTAAGAGTACATATAAACAGTATTCTAGGATCAATAATGTTGGTAAGGTTTTACGAAGCCTATACCCTTACAGGTGATACAAACCTAGAACAGGCAATAGCCTAACTAGATTAAGTAGAAATCCCTTATTAAGGGAATGTTCCTACTGTTAATTTAGAAACAGCAAGCCTGAGTATCAGATAAAAAGGTAGTCTCGGCCACATAAAACAAAAAACCAGATTATAAGAGGATTAATTTTTGTGTAGCATATATCCTTAGGTTTTTAATTAAACCTAGAAACAGAAACAGCTTCGAATAGGTTAAGCGAGAATCCTTTAAGATAGCTATGCTTAGACTAGCGTAGATTATACTAGAAGGATTAACCTAAGCCATATGTAACAGTAGCTTGTGTTAGATATTAAACAAATTAGTTTATAGAAGATTAGTCCATATGGCATGACAATTTAGAATTAAAATTTCACATAGCCTTTGCTAAAGGACTAACAGTTTAAGCAATGCAGCCCTATATGCTGTCAGAGTCAACCTAAACCTAGAATGGTTTGAGTTAACTTGGATATTTTATAAAAAGTACTACATTTACACACTATTAATCAAACTAATATGTAAGATGTAATATGCTAATGGCACAGGGTTTTAAAAAAGTACATTTAAAACGAAAAATTTATACTAAATAGTTTCTAATAACAACTTGGTTCTTTCATTACAGGGCCACCATTATGCAGGACCCTCAGCCCAAGTGTTCCGCAGCAAATTGCTCGGTTAGCTTTTTGCCAGTGGGTACGGCCCATTCCACCTGTCATAAGCATAGTCCTTGCAAAAAACGAGACAGATTTGCTTGGTCACCAGATACGTGCGAAATTAGCAGTGTGCTCTTGGCAGCAAGTTTTAAGGACGCGACAGCTCGTTTCAAGCTGTCATGATGGGTCTTAGGGTTTTCAGCAAGGGGGAGATTATATCTTTCCGGCAGCAAATATTTAACCCCTTCTCACAAGATCTATATTTGGGCCAAAACTCAGCAACATAAGTCTCCAATGCCTCCCAGGAAAACCCTGCGGAGGAAATAGAGGAAGTTCCTCTTGGAGGTGATTATCTTATAAGTGAAGTTGATATTGCTACCCAGAAGGATCAGGGACACTATCTTCAGCTAACCGTGGGAGAAACTTTCCTGAAGGAATTCAATCCCCCATGCAGCTCTCAGATGCTGATCAGGATCCTTCCCCCAAAAGGGATACAAGGATTCAATTAACCGCAACTGAAATTACTACATTTTCGGATGGGTATAGCAACTCACCCAGGACCTCTCCCCCCTTGGTAACAGGCAGTCACAGTTCAGCTGTGGACGCTCAGTCAGATTACGCAAGCTCCCTCAAAAGGGATGCACAGTTTGCAGCATTTGATCAGTTCTGTAAGGAAACTATGAGTAGGCCTAATATCAAAGGTGCCCTTGCCACAGAACGGCAATACATAATGGACATACTGCATGATTCCGAAAAGGAAATTAAAGAAATTAAGTCAGTGGTGTTCACTCCAAAGTGTAAAAGTACTGCATCCTGCAATCGAAAAGGGAGAGTGGAAACAAACTGACCCAACAAGATCCAAGGTTAGAATTCCAACTGGAGCCAACAAAACAGCCAGTTCGGACTATAAAGCTTCAGGTCAAAACATAACATCCCCTGATGATACTGATAATCCCTGGCAAGATGCTTCAATGTGTATTTTCTCTCTTAATGGTAAGTATCTAAAAAATGAGGGAAAAACCATGATCGAAGTTGTGTATGTGGAGTTTAGAGACAGGGCAGCATTCCCTTATACAGAATGGCGCCTGATACCACCCTTACCAGACATGGAGAAACCTCAAAAGGAAACGGTTCTCTTATGTGGGAATACAGCATTAAAAGCTATAGATGACGCCCTTTACCAGGTCAACGGTAGGTGCATCTATACTCCCATTATGAATAAATCCCAACATGCTCACCAGGTACCCCCAGCCTTCTGTCCCTTCACCTTTAAAATAATTAACCATGTGAAGGCAAACTTCCAGAATTATGTAGTAACTAAAACCTTTCGCCACAGTTCTCCCGGTTTCGAAAAATTCCTCCAAGGAGTGGGCAACACTTCAACTCGCTTTTGAAAGGAAAAAGCTCCCCTCCGGTGTTGCTACTTAGCAGTTTGGGATCCCTATGAGAAGAATCTCAGATGAGACAGCTTCGCCAGAATTCCGTGCTAGGACTTTTCTCCTTAGTATCTTAACCTCTTCCACCTTGCTAGAAGTTGCTGTAAAGTCACCACATCGGCGCCAGCGTAGTGTTTCGGCAGCGCCATTAATTAAGTCTCCGCTGAGCATGTTTTCTTTGGTGACTTCCCATTTTCTACACACTCAATTAGTCACGCCTAAAACGTGCCAGGTCACGCATTTTTAACCATTTTTACTTTGTACGTATTTATACAAATGTCACACATTGTGTATCATATGTTTCTTCATTCACAGGCATCAAGACTGTATCCATATTGAAGATCTGTATGTTTTGTATTGTAAATTGTACTCGTTCACTGTATATTATTGTTTATTGTTTCGACCTCAGGTCACAGTCAATTCCATTGTCTTTCGCGGACCGGCGCCAGTCGGCCGCTATATAAACTGCCTGGATCTGTAATAAAGTAGCAGTAACTTTTACCTGCTCGTTTCTTTGACACCTCTTACAGTGGTGACCCCCGGAGTATCCCGGAGCCATTAACGGACCGACACAGCGACTTAGTCTTGGCTCCAGGATTCCTCCAAAACGCTCTTAGCGGCCTAAACACGCGCTGTGACCAGCGTTTGAGCGTGCTGACTCGCCGGCGCACTCCCACCAGCGCCACTAGCGAAACCACACGCGCACGCAAAGTGCATAATGACGCAAGTACCCCACCCAGTAATAGATCAAAGGAGCGAGCATGGACGCGGGTATCCCCTCCTTCATGCAGTTAAACGCGGACCTCGCGGACTCGGAGGTTTACCTACCTCCCATCACACCAAGCGCTCCGCATTGAGGCCCTCCCACCTCCACACCCACACCAGCGCCCCAAACACACGATGGCTGGGCAACACAATCGCGGGCCGCCTCACTGTAAAGCTGCCGCCTTTTATGCAGGGGAACCCATCGATGTGGCTACGCAGAGTGGAGAGCCACTTCAGAGTGGCGGACCTGACGGACGAAATCTTACAGGCCGACACAGTGCTCAACGCCTTCCGGAGGACGTGTACAGAAAACTCATCCCGCTGGGTACCAAACACACACCCTCACATACAGCGCCACAAAAAAGTTCCTCCTCGGCTTGCTCCTGCCCATCGCCGAAGCGGGCCGCCTGCTATCAACCTTGCCATAAACCCACGCCACGACCTCAACTCAAGAGACGCTTGAGCATGGTCGTGATCTCCTGTCACTACCAGACTTGATGGCACAAAGAAGCGACAGGAGATAAGCTTCAGACGGGAAATCTACCTTCGCCAACTCCTCCCGGAGGTACGCAACCAAATCGCCACCCCTACACCATGCCTATTTAGGACCTCAGAGGCGGCGCAACATCTTACAAACTCCGCCAAGGCTAAAACCGCCACACAGTCGGTCAGCTCCGTCCAGCCAGAAGAGGACGTGAGAGCAGTCCGTCAACGCCATCGCCAACAGACGCCCACCGAACCACAGCAGGTGGAGGTCCCCGCAGCTTCTGCCGCTACCACAAGTGGTTCGGAAAGGACGCCCAAAACTGCCTGCCGCCTCTGCCTCGCTCACCCGCTCAAAAACGGGGTGGCGGCGCCAGCAGGACAAACCGCCATGGCAACTGAAGAACCCAGGGGCTCAAAAACAGTAGTTTTTACGTCCGCGACACCGCCTCCGCAGGATGATGCTGGTCGACAGGGGCCTTTAAATCGATCTTCCCGCATCCAGAGAGGACCGCAACCAGACACCAGACCCAGCCGCCTTCCTGACGGGCCGCCAACGGAACCCCATCCTCTCCTACGCACCAGGCCCCTGTCGATCTCCATCCTTGGCCAGAGTTACCCTGGGACTTCATCGTCGCGGGACGAAACCCCACTCCTGGGGGCCGATTTTCTGGCGCACTTCGCCTGCTAGTCGATGTGACGCCAGTAAGCGCCCCTCGATACCGACTCCCGCCGGTCTCTCCCGTTAACAGCGGGACCCAGACCCACCATCAGCGCCGCCGCCCCACCAATATGCACACCTACTGTCGGAGTTCCCTGAGGTAGCCAAGCCCGAGCTTCGCCAAGTCCCCAGGACCCCAGCCAAGCACGGCATATACCACCATATAACAACTAAAGGGCCCCGACACTTGCGGTTCAAGACTCTTCCCCTCAGCGCCTTCAGGAGGCGAAAAAGCATTCATGGAGATGGAGCGGATGGGAATCTGCAGGAAAGCCTCCAGTCCATGGGCCTCCTCCACATGGTGCAGAAACCGGATGGCTCCTGGAGACCTTGCGCGACTACAGGCGGCTCAACATTGCAACGGAGCCCGACCACTACCCTCTACCCAACATGCAAGACCTCACGGCCTCCTTTCACGGGCCAAAATATTCACTAAATTGAACCTTCTTAAATCTTATTTCCAGGTACCTGTTGCACCAGAGGACATACCAAAGACAGCTATCATCACGCCTCTTCGGGTCCTATGTGTTCGCCTTCTCCACTTTCGGGCTGAGGAACGCCGGGGCGACCTTCCAGCAGCTCATGGACAGCATCCTGGGGGACCTAAAGTTCTGCGTCTGCTACGTCGACGACATCCTCATATTTTCCAGGTCTCACAGCGAACACCAAAGACACATCAGGGCAGTCCTGCAGCGCCTCCAAGAGAACGGCCTGCCGTCCGCTTTGTCAAGTGCACCTTTGGCATCCAGAAAGCAGAGTTCCTGGTCACGAGGTGTTCCCCGACAGGCGTCCGCCCTTACATCGAAAGTGGCAGCCGTAGCCAGGTTCCCGACCCCACCTCCGTCAAGGCCGCCCAGGAGTTCTCGGGATGGTAAGCTTACAGGCGGTTCATCCTCGGGATCGCGCACACCACGCCCCGACGGAAGTCCTAAAGGCCAACCAAGTCCCTGTCTTGGGGACCCAGCCAGCAGCAGGCCTTTTCCTGACGAAGGCCGCCCTCGCCAAGGCAACCGCCTTGGCACACCAGGATCCCAAGGCCCCCCTCCAGCTGACGACAGATGCCAGTAATGTCGCCAGCAGTGCTGTCCTGGAGCAAATCATCAACGGCGCCCCAGCCCATCGCTTTCTTCAGCAAGAAGTTCAATCCCGCAGAGACCCGCTACAGCACCTTCGACAGGGAACTCTGCGTGATGTACCGCGCAGTTCGGCACTTCAAGTTCCTCCTGGAGGGACGCCTTCACAATCTTCACAGACCATCAGCCACTGGTTCACGCCACGAAGCAGGGGGACGCATGGTCTTCCAGACAGCAGCGCCACCTCTCAGCCATAGCCAAATTTACCTGTTCCGGCAGGTACCTCCCCGGCAAGAAAAATCCCGTGGCAGATGCCCTCTCCAGAGTCGAGCTGAACTCAGTGCAGCTTGTGTAGATTACCAGGACCTCGCCAGAGAACAGGCCGCTGACCCAGAAACCCCAGCATACTGCACCGCTTATCACATCCTCAAGTGGTGGACGTGACCTCGCCCCAAAGGCCCAAGCCTGCCCTGCGACATCAGCACAGGTCAGCCCTGCCCTTTGGTTCCAGCCTCACGCCAGATATTCAACATAATTCACGGACTCACACCCTCCAGCAGGACCACGCCAAACTGCTCTCAAAAGTTCATCTGGCACGGGTGCAAAAGGACGCCACGCCCTGGGCAAAACAATGCCTGCAGTGCCAGACCAGCAAGGTGGGTCGTCACACGCAGTCGGGGTAGGCGAAGTTCCCGCAGCCAGAGCGCCGCTCGCCACATCCATATCGACGTCGCCGGGCCCTTCCCCATCAGGCAGATCCAGATACCTCCTGACGGTGGTAGACCGGTCGACGAGGTGGCCCGGCCACACCCATGCAAGAAGCCACCGCCAGCGCCGCGCGCCAAGGCCCTGCTCTCCAGTTGGGTTAGCTGCTTCGGCGCCCCGGATCACATCACAACCGACAGGGCCCCGCCTTCCTCTCCGAGTTGTGGTCCGCCCTGGCTCAACTGCTGGGAACCACGCATCACACCACCACGGCGCACAACCCAGCGGCCAACAGCCTGGTCGAACGCTTCCACAGGTCCCTGAAGTCATCCTCATGGCCTGCTGCACCACCGGGACTGAAAACATCAGCTGCCGTGGGTCCTCCTCGGGTTGAGAACCGCCCCCAGAGCCGACGGCACCCGCCTGCAGCCGAACAGACCTACGGAACCCTCGGGGTACCGGAGAGCTCGACAGATGAACGCCATGCCCCATCACTGCAGAGGCTCCGCGACGTACCAGCAAGTTCACCCCTTGCAGGCGCCAGACATCGACAAATCAACCACCTTCATGCCGCCACAGCTGTCATCCGCCACCCACGTCTTCGTCAGAGTCGACGCCGTCCGTCCACCACTAACCAAGGCCTACAGGGGACCCTTCCGGCGTGCTGGAGCGGAACAGCAAGCGCCCGGCTGGCACTCCCTGGGAAAGACGACTGGGTTTCAATAGACCGCTTAAAGCCCGCCTTCCTGTCGGAGAGCACCAACAGCGCCGTGGCACCCCTTCCGCCCAACCGCACTCCAGCACGCCCTCACCCCCGCAGACGCCGGGCGCGCGGCCGCCCCAGGAAGGGACCGCCCGGCCAGCAGCCTCACAGGCGGGAGACCCTCCATTATCTTCAAGGAGCCGCGGCACCCTTCAGCGCCCCAGCAGATATAATGATTAGTCAGACGCGCCCCATGTCTTGGGGGGGAGTATTTGTAAAGTCACCACATCGGCGCCAGCGTAGTGTTTCGGCGGCGCCATTAATTAAGTCTCCGCTGAGCATGTTTTCTTTGGTGACTTCCCATTTTCTACACACTCAATTAGTCACGCCTAAAACGTGCCAGGTCACGCATTTTTAACCATTTTTACTTTGTACGTATTTATACAAATGTCACACATTGTGTATCATATGTTTCTTCATTCACAGGCATCAAGACTGTATCCATATTGAAGATCTGTATGTTTTGTATTGTAAATTGTACTCATTCACTGTATATTATTGTTTATTGTTTCGACCTCAGGTCACAGTCAATTCCATTGTCTTTCGCGGACCGCCAGTCGGCCGCTATATAAACTGCCTGGATCTGTAATAAAGTAGCAGTAACTTTTACATGCTCGTTTCTTTGACACCTCTTACATTGCCACCAAAAGGATTCCAGGGCACTTTTTGCTGTAGTGGCTAAAAAGGCTTATGAGAACCCTATGGGAAGCACTGACTTTTTAGACTGGCGCTTAAAGGCGCGAATGGAAACATTGGAGAACTCCAACAAGTCACTTCCTAATATAAATGCTTTATTAAGGCGGGATTCCACCGGGGCAACACAGGCAACATGTAGCATGCGACCTGACTGGCTTTCAACAAGTATGTTACATGTGGCTTTCATCCTGGAGACATGTTGCCTGCGGCAAGGCAACATCGTTGTTGCTTGTAGCATGCTATGTTGACTGTTGAATACCACAAAACCTTTTCAACCAATTCAACAAAAACCAAGCCAGTTGTCATCATGATGTCTCGGCGGACGGTCGCTGCTGCTCCATATCTAGTGTTGCGCAGTGCTCTTAAAAACTAAAATGAAGCACCGATGGTGGAAGAGAGAACTATTTATGGGCGGTAGCATTGCTCAAAATGAGTTTTTTGAAAAGTTACTGTCTGATGACCAATCCCTGTTCAACAACTTCTCAGGGATGAGTTTGGAGGATTTTAATTACCTTCTCGATAAAGTCTGTCGCTGAATCAGGAAGAGCGACACTAATTATATATATTATATTATATATATATATATATATATATATATATATATATATATATATATATATATATATATATATATAAATATAAAGCACCTACTATGGAACAGTCTTCATAATCCCTACAAAGCTAAATATAATCTTATTTTGAAAATAAATAACGCTTTATATAAAGTATTTTAATAATGCCAACTTTTGTGGTAACCCAGACTAAAATGAAAAGTATATTTAAACCTTAGCTTTTGTTTTTCAACTTATTTTCGAGGGTGTTTTACTTGTTAATAATAATTATACCTTACCCCAGCACATAGGCTACTGCTTGCTCAGCTTGAGATGAATAGCCAGGCCTTGGGCTGTCCATGTCCAGGAGGAACAGAAGCAGGTCTTAGGCAAACCACTTGCTTCTCTTGATGGGAGAAGATCCAGATTTTTGTGGGGGTTAGGCATCTGTGCTCGCGGTGAAAAGCAGTACGCAAATTCTTGATCTTCTTCACCATCGCCACGTCACAATTAAATTTCTCCGCTAATCCCCGCAGTGCGTCTAGTTTAGCCTGATTATTCTTGTATTCTTGCAAGCGTATACAGGTATCCCACAGAACTGCCAGTTTTCTATACTCTTCTATAAATTCTTCGGTTTCTTCTTGCGACCAAGTCATCTTGTTGCTTTCAAGATGGAATCCTTCCCGCGACTGGTGGGAAGACGTTCAACACTAGGCAACAGGCTAAATCATGTGGCATGCGTCAGGATATACGGCAACATGATTGCCACCTGTCGCATGCTACATGTTGCCTTCTGTTGAATTGGTTGAAACACACTTAGCCTATGCGACAATGTAGCATGCCACATGTTGCCAAAATGCTGCCCCGGTGGAATCCCGCCTTTACAGTCTAACCCCTTTTGCAGGGACCTGTTTGAGGAGTCTATTGTAACTCAAGTCAACGAGCAAGCACGACAACAAAATTGTACAGAGTACGCTCTTCTGGGAAAAGGAGAATTCAGGAAACAAAAAAACCGAAATTTCCCTTTACCCAATTCAAAAAAGGCTCGCTTTGATCAAAAATCACATAAGCCTGCAGTCACCGCCAAAACTTTTCCTCATAAACAGGTAGGTAGTCAGAAGGGACAACCCCCTTCAAAAGGACAGCAACCCAACAGCCACATCAGCAAGGTCATCCTTTTCATAAAGTCCAAAAAACGACAGCGACTGCCAAAAATAGGAGTTTCCTACGCCAAAACTTTTTTTTTTTTTTTTTTTTTTTTTGGTGGGGGCCCAGAAAATGTGCTATTCACACCCGCCTGATAATTACAGTCAGTTTAATTGCAGCCACTCCACTGATACGATATCTATTCTTAATAAGTACAAGAATTAATGTAAAATCAATGTAGAACTTAAAGAAGAAATTGTTACATGACTTCCGAAGTTGACAGTTGCAGCATAATTGTGAAATTCCTGGTGTTTGAGTTTTACAGCTGCATATACAAAGCCTAATGTACAGTACAAGAAATTCCACCAGCTGCCACTTTGTGTAAATGTCTATTAAGTACAGGAAGTGTTTCAACAAAAAGGATCAAATTGCAATCTACATTGTTTGAAATATTAAATTATTTTTGCTCTACTGATTTAGTACTTGATTAAAATAAGCTTGCTTTGTATAAACAACAAAATTGTGTGGGCATAGTCCAGTTGGTCTCCACCCAATCTCCTAATCCCTATCACACCTTACCAAACTTACAAGGCTGTCTAAATCCAAACCCTCCAAGTGAGGGCAGTCTAGTCCTCTTTGGCAAATCAAGCTAATTTATACATGTAACAGACATGGCAAATAAAGCTAATTTACACATGTAACAGACAGTGAATGCGATTTCACTGTTAAATTATATTGATAGTGTATCAAAATCTGTAATCTTGATTATGTGATGAACATTTATGTTCTTAAAATTAACAGATAAAGCGAAAACTCATTTTGCCATGACCCACTAAGTGTTCACTTAAATAAGATTAATGTGAAATTTGCGGTGTTGCATTTGTGCCCCAGTTTCTTGAACAAACAAAACCTAAACATTTTAACAAATTACTGTAGAAATTGGTTCATTTGGAGTTTACAGTGATCTTACCTGGAATGCGAAGAGAGTAAGGGCCAAGACGATCACCAGAGTGACAACAATCGCCACAGCCACAGCAGTCGTACTGAAGGTGGCAGCAGCAGTACCAAGCAGGTAAGCCTCACACAAGGTGAAAATAAAAAGTGCTATGTAGTTATGGGGGAACTTTCGCCGAATATCTCCACAGCATCCGAGGACAATGACCATGGCAAAGGTTAATCCAAACGCTGCCCAGAAGAGTGCTGGGGTTCTGGAAGTGAATTCTTTGACTACGTCAACAAAGGTAAAGATGGCAACAATTCCAAAAGTGATGAGCAGCTGAACGAAGAGAATCCCATAGACCTTCCTGAATGGACAAGGATAAGAAAGGGAACAAATTAGATTCTTTTCACTAAACTGAGATTGCTTATAAGTGAAATAAATGTTTCGAGAAAAAATTAATTCATAGTGGTTTACCACGAGATTTTAGATGTTATATTACTTTTGCTAAATATTTTTAAGAGATAATTCGGCAGATGATTTTCCTTTAAAAATTAGTCTTCACAAAACATTCAAGATGTATTTTTAGTAAAATGACCAGGAGTATTTCAATGCAAACACTGAATTCTCTAGGAGAGTGCGGTTTAATCATTGTTGCTGGGTGAATTTGCATTATGGACCAGTTCTTCACCATTAAACTCTTTTTTAAAGGCTTCCGTGCTTCGGATTTAGTCCTAAATTCCTTGTGTTTATTCACCCTAAATGGGATGAGACTGAGCCAAGTAAGGCAGCAATTACACCTTGTAAACCGCCAATATTGATCTAAATATATACCTCAATATTATACAGCTTCATTTTTGCTCTGTAGGCCTGCACATAAATCTCATGAGCAACACATGCCTATGATGCCTGTAGAATGTGCTCGTCACTCACCCCTCCTTCTCAGGCACTTGTCCTTCTAGGTCCCCATCAATCTTGGTTCTGTTAGCCCAGCACTTCTCAAGGCTTCCCCTTCTTCATCCTCCCGAAACTTCCGAGTGATGAAAGTTATGATTTCTTAATAATTACCTGACATATAATTATATATATATAATATATATGCACACAAGCCTCTCAAAAATGGCAATTCATATCTCTTTCCTTTAAATTTCTCCCCGTGTGAAAAATTCGAAACACTTATTTACAGCAACTTGACTTAAAAAAAAAACACTTAACAATTGCCTCCTATTATAGGCACTTTCTATCCGTTTCACAACTTCTGCAGAGCTATTAGCTACAGTTTGAAACTTTTCACCCTCTTGATCCTTAATCTTAATCTTTTATCAGTACTCCCCTTAGGAGGGTAGTGCCGTCAGTGCATCTCATGCAGCGCACTGTAGGCATTACTTAAGGTTCTTTGCAGCGCCCTTTCGGCCCCTAGCTGCAACCCCTTTTATTCCTCTTTCTGTACCTCGGTTCATATTCTCTTTCTTCCATCTTACTTTCCACCCTCTCCTAACGATTGTTTCATAGTGCAGCTGTGAAGTTTTCCTCCTGTTACACCTTCAAAACCTTTTGATTATCAATTTTCATTTCAGCGCTGAATGACCTCATAGGTTCTCGCCCTTGGCCTTGGGCCAAAATTCTATACTCCATTCCATTTATCAGTACTGTACCTCGAATCTTAAAATTTGCTTTCTAATAGTTGGTTTGCCTTCAGGACTATCAGATTCTTAAGACTAGCCCTTTAGAAATAAATACATTGCTTACAGCCAAGACAATATAGCAAATGTATATGCGTTCAGACTTATTCAAACTGAATTCAGTGCTGCTCTTGACTTGGTTAGACATAAACTTCTTTTATATGTTATACATCACAACTATTTTTTGACTGAAGTGACATTTAGCTGTGAACACTTTTTGAAATTATCGTACATCAACCAATCCTTTTCTCTTATTTATTCCTTGTAGATCAAAACATAAGAAAGAACTTTTCTGGATATTTGTAGCTCTTCTAGTTAGGGCATCGTTCACCTTGACGATCACTCACGCAATGGCCTCCTGATTTTGGATAGGACTGCTAACTATTCTTTACTTTCTCTCCCCTCTTTCTTTACACAGTGAAACGTTAACAACAAGTTGTTTCAAAGAACAGATTTAACTAAAAACCATGACTTCAAATCTCACCTGATGAATCCCAGTCGGATTGCCTTTTCCGAAAAGGCCGCCCCATCATCAAACATGCTTTCTGGATCACTCATTTTGTCAAAACCTGCAATATACAGAAGCATTAGCAAACACTTAAGATAAGTTGGACAGAGGATTTAAGCAAATATTTTTAGTAAAACTAAGTCAGACCTACTAAGGAGAAAATATATATGAGTAGAACTATCAAGGGGAGAAAATATATACAGTGGTGCACTGCAGGCATTATTAGAGGTTATTTGCAGCGTCCCTTTGCCCGCTAGCTGCTCCCACTTCTTTAGCCTTTTGCTTCACCTCAGTTCCACTCTCTACAATATTTCTGTCCAACCTCTTCAGTTCTCATGCGCTGAATGGTTGACAGTGCTCCAGTGCGTGACTTTAGAATAGAATTTTCATAAATCAGATTCATAAAGTATAAACAACTAATTTTGGAAAACGGTATTCTAAGTATACAATTCTGTTAAAAGTCTAATGTTAGAACAACGGGTTTGCAGCATACGAGAGTTAGGTACCAGAAGGTGGGAATATACTGTATGGAAGCAGATAATTTGGTACAACTCGAAGTCAAGCCAAACAAGGAGACAATATGCAAACAGACAGTTTTGGTTAAAACTGCAAAATTTTAAGTTAATTTGCACTTTTCCTAGATACACAAACCTGAAGTATTTTATACGGATGGACCTTGGGTGAAAGCTTGTTATTAAATCTTTGTAACAAGGTAATTAGTTAACTGACACTGGGCAGAGAAACAACTTACTCAACAAATAGCATCACTTTTTCATAGGCAACAAGGACAAATGCAGGGTTGGTTCAACATGGGGTTTTGATAAAGGACTTCAGGTTTGTTTATCTAGGGGAAAAAATGCAAATTATCTTAAAAATTTTTAATTTGTTCCAAAGAGAAAACAAACCATCTTTTGTAGACAGGAGCTATTGCCCGGAGATCAGGACTGGTGAGCTCTCCCAACTGGAAAGTCAGCTAATGGTGACATACATGAGCAAGGGAAGAATGACTCCTATAACCACCTCACAGCACCTTACCATATGTGATACTGAGAATGACAGAGCCGTGCCAGAATATGGCTTTGTGTAACCTTACGTCAGGAAACTAGAACTTGGATTTGCCATGTGGGACAAGAAAACTGTCTTGGAAATTAACATACTCTTATTGTGGAATTCTAGGTTAGCATGCTCTACAGACCACCAACAGTGTTAAAAGAGGGACGGAGGAAGTCACAAAAGTAAGAGACTGGGAGCTTTTATGTACCTACCTGTAACCTACATCTGGCCAGACCAGCAAGAATGTGGCCATAGGCTGCTGGGTAGAAGAGGTGAGAAAGAATACCAGTCAAATTTCTTTCAACTGCTCTGTGACCACTATGTGAATTAGGGGAGATGCTTCTCTATCCTGACAGAGTTCAGGCAGTTACACATGTTGAGCAGTCACTACTAATCCGAACATAGTCAAGGACTAGTAGATGACTTCCCCATGGTAGAAAGACATTAAGGGGATTTAAAGATGACAAACATCTAGCCTTAGTACCTGAGACAACGGGAAGCTCTTTCGGAACACTAGGGACTACGACTGACGTATAGTTGTCCTCTTGCGAAGGGTCTAGTATACCTGCTCAATGACCTCCTGACACCAGAACCTCCATCTTGTGCTTGCTGGTACTAAAAAACAGTTGTTGACATTCACATTAAATTCAGAGTCCTGCACAGGAAAGCATCACATCTAATCTTGATCCTGAGCTGCTAAGTGGTACAGTCTCGAAGGGATAGGATTGGAAAAACACTCATATCTCTAGTTAGAGACTAACAGGATCTGAATTTTTGCCAATAATAAAAGAGAACAAGTGGGATCCACATCTCTCTGAGTGCCATACTAAGTAGGAGAGACCATGCAATTCGTCTACTCTTTGCCGATACTTAGACATGCAAGAAAAGTCTTCTACATTAGTATAGTCTCGCAACTGAGTGAGAATACGAAGTCTGAGAATCACATCTTACTCTGGGGAACTGAGGCCACAGGGCAGGCAAGACAGTTCAAAATTCCCTAAGTTCAGTGAACATCTACTGACACAGAGAAGTTCAAGCCCTTGAGCTGGAAGACTTAAGAAAAGGACTGTCTTGGTGTGGGCAGACAAGAAATTCTGTGATCAGCTGAAAAGTGGTTCCTACTTGAGAGATAACCCTCTGATGCCACCATTCTATAAAAAAAATTGGGTAGATCTCTCAGTGCCTTAATAAGAAGGCTCAGTAGATCAAGATACAACTCAACTAGGAGCCATCAAGGTTATTGGAGATTGAGCGACCAGCATGCAGTTGATTGCCTCATGGACCAGGCAGAATGACAGATAAGCAAACAAGGTTGTTTGCAGGTCTCTCCCAATGCAGCCCAGGGGTCCAGCACTGATGAGCAGGACAGCGGAAGTTTCCTTTTTAACATTGTGACAAACAGGACGAGCAACGGGATGCCTTAAACCCCTGACAGATTTTTAACTGTGGGGTGTAGGGACCATTTCATTGCTACAACTTGTTGATAGCAACTGAGCTGATCAGCTAATACATTCCCACAGCCCAGGATGCATGTAGCTGACATTTCAATAGTGTGGCAAACCATCCATTCATCCCCCTACTTTGCCAACCTGTAGTATGAGAGGGATACCATCTCAACTCCTCTTCCCTGTTGTGAGCTTGCCTTGTGTCACAAGGATGACACTGGAACTCTACTACTTCCACTGGGATGGTGTCTACCCATTCCTTTCTCCTTTCTGCTCGGAATGACTAGCTCCCTCCTTGGCCAGTACTGTTGTCTGTGTAATGTTGTCTCTTTGTGCAAGACTGTCCATCATCCCCTGTCCTCTAAACAAGTTTGTGAGTCAAACATTGTTCATTATAAGAATCCCACATTCATTGTTAGCTGCTGTGAGCGAGGGCAACGTCATGCTTTCAACAGATCATTATGATGTATATTTTCTGATACTCATCCATCAGGACTCTTAGAGTACCTCGACTTCAGTGACAGAAGAGTCTATCAGTTCAAAGTGCTTTGATCTGGACTGTCTTCTCCCCACAAGTGTTCATGCAAGTCTTCACAATGGTGTAGGTTTGGGCCTAAGAATTTGTGCGAGTCTTCACAATGGTGTAGGTTTGGGCCAAAGCATTTGTTCGAGTCTTCACAATGGTGTAGGTTTGGGCCCAGCATTTATGCGAGTCTTCATGATGGTGTAGGTTTGGGCCCAAGCATTTGCGCGAGTCTTCAAGATGGTGAAGGATTGACCAGTCCGCTTCAATCGACGACTGGCTGATCACAGGGTCCTCCAAGCTGCAATTGATCCTGGACTGGGATTGATTTCTCTCCTATTGTTTAGACCTGAGGACCATGATAAATAGGGAGAAGTCCACCCTTTTTCGTAAACAGACGAGGTACCTGGGTATGCTGATAGTTACAGAAACAGAGTCCATAATTATATATATATATATATATATATATATATATATATATATATATATATATATATATATATATATTCATTAAATACAAGTGTACATGTGGCATCTGCTACCTTAAACCAATGTTCCTCCAGTCACTCCTTACTCTCCTGGTTGAGGGTGAAAACAAAAATTGCGTCTACATTATCCTATTTATTCACTTGTATGTTGACAGTTGTTTCAGTCTTAACTTTTGATTACAATCATGGTTTCTGCTAAATATACAATGACTCTACACTCCAATATATAGTAGAGTACAGCAAGAATGATTCAAGATTAAAAACAAGAATTCGAAAACTGAAACCCTGCAAATCAGAGAAAGTGAAAATTAAAAATACACACCACTTGAGACTGATATTCGACGTCCTTCATGATGATGATTCACATGACAGAGCCTCAAGTGGGAGACCTGAGAGCCTCACAACGAAACCTCCTCTAGCTGAATGGAAGGGAGAACGAGTGACAAAATGGTGGAGACTAGATCCCTGAACAATTTAACACAACCCTTTTAATCTCCCTACGTCTAGGACCTTGATAAAATGGTCCATAGTAGAAATTAGGCTATTTTAACGCGTCTTCTGGCTACCACTAATTCATGGCTTGCCCTCTGAGCATTGTACGTCATTTTAGATAGATAACCACGGACGTAAAGCCCCATAAATGTCGCCTACCAAACTTTATAGCGGTGCTGTGATTTATGGCGTTGAATTACTGGATTTTATGACTTGTAGTAATTTTTTCTTTCTTCCTCATTTTGCACTCGTGTTTACATTATTGCATGACAGTTTTCTCCTTAACTAGAAGGGTCAATAGGGCTGTTACAACAATCAAAGTTTGGAATGCCCTTTTCCTTACCTCAAACAGCAAAAATCACGAAAAACTTGTTTGACACTAATGAGATGTACTCCAAGCTGCTTTTTACAGTCGACTGATGTTAGTCGCCATTCGATAAAAACGGTCGTTGAGACCTTCAGATAAGATCTGGCATTTCCGATAAGTTAGTGAGAACAAAGGAAACTCGACCGTGGCGCAGTACACAAGAATGGATCAGTCACTAATCGCAACGTTTACCAAAGCCGCAGTATGGAGTCATCGCAAACTAGCAATAAAAGTAGAGAAACTGAGATTAAATCTAGTCTGTTCGAAGCATTTTAAGGAATATGACTCTCCGAACACTTTATTGTCTAACATTTAAGATTGGATTTGTGTATAAACTGCCAGTAGTGATAAAGACCTCAATTACCTTAGTATCTTATCTGCAGTTGATTGAAGCTAGACTAACATACCTCGATAAGTTGCATTTCCCGAATAATATATATTCACAAAAAAGCAAGAGTCATCGAGAGAGAGAGAGAGAGAGAGAGAGAGAGAGAGAGAGAGAGAGAGTACTTTGTATCATTATTAGGAAAGAAAGAAAGACATCAACATATGACGGCTTGTTGAAAATACAAGATCTGGATTATGCCAAGACAGAATGAAACCCACAATGAGTATCAATAATAATTTTAAATTGTTAAGGATAAAGGAATACTAAGCCTCTCTCTCTCTCTCTCTCTCTCTCTCTCTCTCTCTCTCTCTCTCTCTCTCTCTCTCTCTCTCTCTCTCTGCTACATGAACTCAATATTTCTGCACCCATTTTGCCGTTTGAGACCTATTGAAATGGTTGTCATTCGTTGGTAGGCCAAAAATGCAAGGTTTTATTTGAGTACTTAAATGATAAATGGTTATTCACGCATGAATAAAAAATACCCTTTCTCTTCTTGGCTGTGGAAAGGTTAACATATTGGACTGATTTCCAAAGTATGGATGACATTTAATAAAATAAATGTCGTCCACATGATTAACTGTGGTGTAAGGAAGGTTGAAAGGGTGCGAACTGTGAAGGTACCACAGTTGAAAGGATGGCTCAAAGTGTGTTGGTAGTTCGGCCATGTATGAAGAATGGGAGACAATAAGTTGATGACAAGTGTGGAAAATTTTTATATATATATATATATATATATATATATATATATATATATATATATATATATATATACATATATACATATATACATATATGTATACATATATATATTATGGTGTGTATGCGTTTGCAGTAGTCACATTGACCCATGAACTTCAGTTTTAAAAGCAACGTAAGCTGAATCCTAGGAGTAAATATGAAAAATATGCCAGTTAAAGGGAGATGCCATGAAGGACTTTCAGCCAAGAACAGTTATAACACGGTTGTTCAATTACTCATCTCACGAAAGTCCTTTTAAAATCAAGCCAGTAATACAACGCTCAAATAATTGTCAAGTGTGCATGAAGGCGTGTTGTTGAGGGCGGGGATGGGCGGGAACTGTTGTGGGTAGGTGGCCGAAGCTACTGACAAAATGGAAGCCTTTTATTAACGAAAACAACACAATATTTACTAAGTCAGTTTTCCCTTCACCAAGAAGAGCAGATAACCGATGTGAAGTATCGGTCCTTTCTTATCAGTAAAACAACTGGTTATATCTTTCCATTAAAAAAAAGGCGCTTCAAGCACTACCAAGGACTGAATATTGTCTTTCTTATTGAGATCCCATTCAAACAATAACAATTCACCTTAAAGTTACGCGGCCCATCACTTACTAGGTCAGGAAAGAACTGGAATTTTAGTACTTATGAGTCTTGGACTGTGTACTTAACGTGACCGCCGCTAAATGCCAACTGAAATAACTGATCACTTCCTTTAGGATTTTCATCACCTAATCCTACGCACTAGCCGATAACCGGTCTCTAGCAAGAGAGCTTTCATTATTTTGTAGCAAGAGAAGTTAATTACTGCACCAAAAATCAGCTGTTTCGTCCTTCTACAGGCAAGATTTGGAATCCCCTTCCTGCTTCTGTTTTTTCCTGCACTTACTGATATTCCTTTCTTTGAAGGGCCACGCTGTCGCTTGAGCGCTACACCGCACCATTCTTTCATTCTTGCTTTTACCCGTTTTTCTCTAGGCCTGGGCAAGAAAAAGGTATTACATTGCTCGTCCTAGTGGTCTGTGCGCCATAAAAAAGTACTTTCATCTTTTTGATTCACGCGTAACTTACTGAACAGCCTGCATATATATATATATATATATATATATATATATATATATATATATATATATATATATATATATATATATATATATATATATATGAATAATAAATGATCGGCTACTTAGTACGGTGCACCTGAAACTAAGGACTCGCAAACTTGACAGTTGTCCAAGAAATTACAAAACTCAGTTACGGCCTGGAGGAAAGGATTCAAAGAAAACTAAAAGTATAACCAACGATTAAGACGGGATGACAAGTGAAGGCTGGTATGAGATCCCGGAGCTAAGCAGGCAATCTACAGTATACTCTTGGCTTAGACCGACCTTAGACATATTTCAGCACATCCTGTACCGTAATTAAAAAGCCTGCTTATTAAAAACAAATGTTAATTTCTATCGAATTCGGTCAAAGTCAGTCCCTTGCCAGTCCATCGACTGATATGGGCGACATTTCCTGTAGAGAAACGCAGATAATAAGCTCCGATAAAGCCTTGGGATCTGCAATGGTCTTGCCCCGAGTGGGACTCTTACGAACAACATAAAAGTAAAGAAATGTAACTGATACTTAAAAAAACTGCAGTATATGCTCTGACCTATAAACCTAAGACAGTGTATTTGCAATGAGTCACGAAAATAAATTTTAATAAAATTTGTGAGCCATTAGGATAAGCAGTCCTCTTAATGCTTTAGCTGTTTAGATAGTAATTGTGTTGTTTACTGAAGCGCTTGAAATTTGTCCTGATTCTACAACCAAATTAAAGTGTTAGCCATTAGCTAAAGTAAAATCCTGGCTACACCATGCAAACAGCTACACGCATATACAGTATGTATATATGTATGTATATATATATATATATATATATATATATATATATATATATATATATATATATATATATATGTGTGTGTGTGTGTGTGTGTGTATATACACACACACACGCACACACACACACACACATATGTATATATATATATATATATATATATATATATATATATATATATATATATATATATATATATAAATATATTATATATATATATATATGCACATATATGTAGTGTTGTGTATCACTTGCATTTTACACTAATTTTGTGGATTTTTTTCACACGATACTTGCTTTAGGAAATATATGGTCCTTTTTGCTTGCCGTGCTATGAATAGCAACAAAATATAACGACGGTTGTAAATTATCTTTTTTTCCTCTTCTGTCAAATTATATGCTAGAAACACGATAGGGTTAGAGTTCATCCTCTTTTATAGAAATACAAATGACGGGGTTAAAAAAATAAGCAGAGGTACAAACCCAACATAATAATCATTGTTTGCCTTTTCTTCAGAGAATAACTTCAAAATTAATGAGGAACTCGTTCTGGATCAAGACTAGAGAGCCGTATGTCTTTCAAAGACTCGAAGCAGATGATATGAATTCCAAACCACAAGGTAACAAATGAAAATCTGTAGTTAGTACCTGGCACCTGCATCTCAGTGATCTACAACTTAAATTAGACTGTGCTTTTCCCTATGAGCGGTCTTCTTAATACCCTGCATACGTGTTCAAGAGGAGCTCATGTGACTAGACCCAGCGGGAAGTCCAGATACAGAAACAGGACGCGGGAAAATGACAACAAGGAAAATCGTCCTTAAAAGGAAGAGAGCAATGATATAAGAAAAGATAAACATGAAAACGGGATGACTAGACTCAAGACAAGAATGATAGAGCAGCTTAAGAAGAAAGGTTAGATATAAATTTTATAGCGATGCCGTGTGGTATTGCCTGACATTTTTTCCTTGTTAGCCCAGTTTTAGCAATTCGACGAACTTTACTCCCTGCGGTGACGCAGCTTTTTTAAAAATGCCATACCAGAACCAAATTAATTTTAGTTTTAATAATGACACGGGAATCTGGATTGTGAGTTACGGATAACGGAAAGACACGTGATCATACTGATTTTGGTTTGCAACAGGAATATTATTTATACACTCATAAGGTCTCCAGCCATGGCTACCCATTCCTTAGTACATCCATAATGAAACAGCCCACACCCGTATTCATGCAAGTATTCACGGACTTGAACAAACACAAACAGCAAATCCCTTGTATGCAAAATCTCCTCTTCAGCCTAAATATTACCTCGCGCCGGTTCCGGGAGATTTCACGGGACCTACCGCTGATAGTTTCGCGTCGTTCTTTCCGCGACATAATTCATAAAGAGGAAAGTCATGTAAGAAAGGACGACTTCCTCAGGGACCCTGGAAGGTGTTGCTGGGCGTTCCCGGGTACAGTATCTCATTCGGGATACCCGACGACCGACCGCGGTTACAGCCTCACTCGCCAAAGGTAAGCGCCAGGCCGATACGCGCCAGAGGTATACGCGTTAGACCGATACTCTCCAGCGGTAAGCGTTAGGCCTATGTCAGCCTTGGACTAGGTTTGGCGTTTTTTTCCCTTTCAAAAGCGCCAATTGCCGGCGGGAGATTAAGAGAAACAATGCCTGGCATACCGTACAAGGCAGCATATTTATGCTGCCTTTAACGGTAGTTTTTCTTAACATATAGCAAAATTTAGCGTATGGTAATTAACTGAACGCGTAGGTCGAACCTTCTTAAGATGCCGTGTATTGTATGGTCCTGTATAATTATATTCGTGGCTTTAATGAATGAGAAACTTTTATAACAAAACGTGTTCTAATTATTCAAGACGTTTAAACATCACTTTATCTATTTTGACATACGCTTCATTAGAAGTCAGCCTCTTCATAAAAAATTTCTCATTTTTGCGTTAGATTCAGTAGAGAAATTTAGACTAAATGTCATCAAAATAATCATACGAACGTTCTTTAGACCTTCAACTAATGCCAAAAAAGCTTTGTTAAGTTTAGCAGAACGAAATTTTCTCTCCTTCGCTTTTGTTTTTTAAAGCTGACCATCCATAATTACCCGTATACTAAATTTTAATATGTGCATGTAAAAATATCATACCGTTAAAGGAAGCATGAATATGATGACGTATATTATATTTTTTTACACTCACTCTTATAACAACCGCGATACACTATACGTATCTATACACAATTAAATACACAAATGCACTTTCGCTACTTTGATAGTAAATAAAGACTTACACACGGTCACATCGTCCCTAGCTTGACGAAGTGGCGTAAGCCGTTTTCCCCCCATTCTGAGGAAATGGGCTTCAAAGATTTTGATATTCAGAGCTTCTAACGAGTTCATCTTTTGAAGAAATTTGGTTTGAACATGTGATAACGCAGATGAAGTTTGGATAATTTATAGAGTGTAAAACACTGAGTCACTTTGGCCGGAAAACTGAAAAACTTAAAAAAAAAAACAATAGGATACTCCAGCTCGTCAAAACAAGGACGATATGAAAGCTGTAAATTATAAAATGACACAGTGCTCAAAACATCTTGTGGACAGTCTTACATGCTTCTGAATTTTAATAATGTGCCCCTCCAGTCTTTGCATAGGCAATACAATGATAGAATATGCTCCAAATCAAGAGGTTTTCGTCCCAACGGAATTCCTCTCCCCACAAAATTTGAGGCAATTTGGAACAAAGGTTCTGGGGGATGTTAGTCCGTCGGCGACGCATTATATCATTGTAAAGAGAATTAAACGAAGAATAATTATAGAAGTGGTTTGGTCATTTTTAGAAGACACTTTATAACAGAGTACCGAAACAAAAAGGAGAGTAGCCTATTGAGTATTGTATCTGATCCTCATTCGGTAAAAATCAGACGAAACATTTTGAATTTCATTTCTGTGTCCGACTTTGCGTTTAATTTCAGTTGACGAATCTAAAATCATCTTTATCAGTTAAATAAATCGAATTTGTTCCTGTACTTATCAAGTCACTTTGGATGCTGATATTTTTAACTGGAAAACCCTTCGCTTTCCTTCACTCGTCCACATTCTTTCAGTATTGCTATGGCTGAGTGGAACCACAGCCACAATGAGCAAGGTAGGTAGCCCACGGGCCGATCCCCCCCACCCCTACCCCAAACAAATAATCCCATCCCACCATAGACAATGATATCACACGACTACTGACAGATTATGTAATCTGACTAAATCTTTCAAGAAGAAATCCGGCTAATATTTCCAAAGGCGGGGAATGTGCTTATCGCTAGTCAAGTAGTGAATATAGATTAGAGAGTATTGCATTTAATATGCAAATAAACGATGTTTATGAACTATTTTATGCACTAGTCACAGATCCCCAGGCTGACCTTGCAAATTTTTCTAATGAACATTCAATGCTGCTTTTGTTATGCCATAGTTTTAGATCTGTTTATTATCATTTAACATTTTGCTTCGATTGCTCTAAATGGAATAAAGAAAAACACAAAACTCGCTGTTAGATATATCAATTGAATTCAAAGCTTAATTAGCTTCATCATGAATTAAGATGAAATATCCCGTATTTACAGAGAGAGAGAGAGAGAGAGAGAGAGAGAGAGAGAGAGAGAGAGAGAGAGAGAGAGAGAGAGAGAGAGCAAAGGAGTAGTACCTGAAGCACTCAAAGTACTGTAATCTAGCTAAAATACAAACTACGACTGGTATTTTAAATACATAAGCTGCTTTTTTTGTGAAAGTTTTCAGCACAAAGTTCTCCATCGAACCATCAGTTAACGAGGGAACGTGGCAAAACCAAGCAACATATGAATAGCCTCCCTGCAACGTCCAGAATTTACGACAGATCTTGTGCATCCATCCTGAAATGGATTTTATCTTTCCTTCCAGAGACAGACAATGAGTCGCAGAAAGAGCGACCTGAGCAACGACGCCGTTCTGAGAGAAGAAGAAGAAGCTTCTGCGCCGGAGGCTATGGAAGACCGAGGCCCACAAGGAGGGAGCACGGACGAGGCAGAAGAGAAAAAGGTAATGAAATTTGAGGAGTTTATACAATGGTTGCCAGTGGTGTCCTTCACTTAAATTCCACTTATAAGCTGATCAAACTCATGACAGACTGCCAAAGAACTGACGATCTGAGGTTGATTTTCAAACCGACTCATTTTCTCAGTGCAAAAGTAAAAGATTCTCGCGATGATCAATGTGTCATTTAGTTGAGTTCAGGTGATAGAGTGACACATTGACCTAGAGGTTGAAGGCTAGGAGATAGTGACAGTTTTACGACACGTATAATTTCATACTGAACTTTGGAATATTCAAACGAAAAAATTAGTATCTTTAGTTTGAGATATGAGGATCTAAGTTCCGCAATAGGTTCCACAACCGCCCCCACCATCCACCCCCTCCCCACCTCCATTAAATTTATTGGGTTATTGTATCATAAACACCTTTAGAACTGGAATGATAACATTCTTCCGAATAAAGTGAGTCTGTCTCATGTCACGGTTATTTTCTGAATGCATCACTGAATGTCGGAAAGGAATAAACGACCAACCAATCCTTTTGTTTATAAGAGTTGTCTTCGACCTTCCACATTCAGTAAAGAAATATTTCCACCTATTCACTGTTTTATATCATGTCAGTAAAATCAGACAGAAAAATAATACAAATCTTTCGAGACACTAGTCAGCTCCGTAATGTATGTTTATAACAAATAGGAAATCTTCCTCTTCTTTTTAGTAATCGTTCAGTTGTTAGAAAGTAAAAAAAAAAAAAAAAGCACCGTACTTCGGGGTTCTGTTTCAGACGCAAAAGATAATAGGTCAGAGCTAGTGGGGTCGAACACTACGGGCCAAGCTTACTTGTCCAAAATGAACAAGGGATTTTTAAGTCATTTGAAAATGAACTAATAACCCTTAAGGAATAATATCGCAAAGTCCGATTAATTGCAGAGCTTCTCAATCAAGTTTCAGCTGAGCATTTGTTTACTTCCTCGGAGTACTTGTCTGGTCATTAAAAAATGTTGTAGTTAACACTGAAAATAGTTTGGGCTACTCTAGGCAAAAATTACTTTGACTTGGATTACCAGGAAATTCCTTAACTTGTCAAGGAGAACACCTTAACTTGTTAAGGAGTATTTCTTAGCCTGTCAAGGAGAAACTCCATGCTGATCTGTTCTGACAGATTTGTGGTGTTTGTGGAGACACAGCAAAGAGCTACCACTTCGGAGGTCTGTGCTGCTCTTCATGCAAGGCCTTCTTCCGCAGAAGCATCCAAAGTGAGGCGTGGCAGAACTTCTTTTGCTTAAATAACGGAGACTGTGTGATGCGCGAGAACAGAAGAGCTTGTCAAGCATGCAGGTGAGGGGTACCTCTGAGGTACCATTTCTTACGTTTTCTGAGAAAATGAGGAAAGGCAGACAAACCGTCTGTGATTTTTTTCTGGATTCTGAGCAGCTAATTTTGTAATTCAAGTCAAATGTTTGAAAGCTTTATAGGTATTAATCTTCTTGTTAGAAGAAAGAGCGAAAGAATTTTATTGTATAAAAGCTATACTTGGTAGAAATTTTTGCCTAATTTTACTGATTACACATTTTCTAACAGGTTTGAGCGGTGCAAGGAGATTGGCATGGATACTACTCTAGTAATGAATGCAGAAGACAGAAAAGCCCTCATGCTTCGTAAATTAGAAAAAAGGAAGAGGCAATTACTGAAAATTCGCAGGATCAGGAAAAAGCAACAGAAAAGTAATGAAGAAAAAAACAATAAGATCTGTCAGGACGAGAGCAGCATGGACTGGGATGTTAAAGTGACAGATGCTGAGGGTGGGACAGGGAAGGGCAGTCACCCAGAGGAGACAAATGACGAGTATTTTATCACTGAAACCCTTAGTCAAAAGAGCCTGGAAAAGATAAAAGGTCTACAGAAAATGCTGCGGAAGGCCCTAACATTTCCAGAATTCCCAAAACATTATTATGAGGAAGGAACAGACATAACAGAGCATCTGTTTTTCGTCTTTTGCAAAGGTATGGGGAAATTTTTCAGCTTCGTGCCAGAATTCAACGAGTTAGATGACAAAGACCAGAGCGTTTTGCTAAAAGATGCCGTGGCCAAGTCGATTTTCATATTTGGTGCTCATCAGTTCCAGGGAGATCATGAATGCTGGCCTCGTAGGCTCCTTTCCCCTTACTGCACATTCCCAACAATATCCTTGGCTGCTACAGAAAAATTCATTTATGATGAGGATACATTTCATAGGATGAAAACCTTCATGAGAAAATTCGGCAGGTTTTTCGATGATGAAGTGGTCACTTTACTCAGTCTCATGATAGCAGCCTTTGATACAGACATTCCACTGCTTGTTGATACGTCAAAAGTTGCAGAGTACAAGGAAGTATATACTCAGTTACTGGTAAATTACCTGCACTACCAAAATGCATCTGATGCACTGACATTGTTCACAGGCGAACTCCGGAATTGTTTTGCTGAAGTGAAGGAATTAAAAAAATCCTTCCAAAGAAACAGAACCGAGAAAGAGGATGTCAAACCCCTCGATGGAAAAGAGGAAACTTCCTTTGCCAGCTCACTTCATGATTTAAAAGAAGATCCAAAAATGGCACCCAAGAAGGCATTCTTCGAGAGAAATAAAGTGACCAATGGTTACCGTAGCCATGGCACATTTGCTAAGAAAGATGAACATAGAGGACAACACAAGAACAAAACTTTACCTCTGAAAGCAAATGAGTACGACAATAAAAGTAACTTGAGAAACGAGGAAAAAATGGTGGTTTTCGAACTCCCACCCAATCCCTGCTTCACTGTGACACAAGATCATAATTATCAAAAACCTAATGCCAGGCGTCCACAAGCCACACTGCATGACGGAGATAGATTTCAACTACCTGATCAGGGTTTGCAAAGTACCCCCTCAAGCTTGAAGCTACACAAAAAGCCGAGAGGAATCGGATCGAACGGAAGTAGCAGTACATCACATGACACTGATTACCAAGCTCCCTCGAGACAAAGTTTGTCACCGGCATTAATCATTCCTCTTTCAAGAAGGAGAAACGGTTCTTTTTCAGGTATAAAAGGCTTGCAAATGCACCAAGAGCTGCACACATGTCCAAATGAAATGCAAGTTGATTATCCGATTTATTGGAGCGGACAGGCTGGTTTCCAAGCAGCACACCAACAAAGTTTCCATGGCGCAGGCGTACATACGCCAATGCCCTTACAAACGTCTTTATTATCTGCCAACAGTTCAATACTCATACGCGAGCAAAGAGACCAACAGTACATTCCTTCGGCAGATATATCATTTTCCCAAGAAGGAACGATCCCAACTCTTGCTCTGAAAGCTGTACCAGTTCATCTACCCGCAAGTAATTGTGCTGAAATGTGTGGACAACCAAGAACACATTGTCACCCTCACACTAGACAAGTGAACTTGGTTTCAGAGGTACATTCCCAAGCAACAGAACACGATTTCCTGCAGAATCTCCACCACTCTCCTAAAGCCTTGTCCGGCGGGTTACTTCAGAGTGCACAGACTAATCCTCAGCTGGCAAGAAAGTCACCGATGATCAACATGTGTCAAAATATGAGTCAATTGTCTACTCAAGGTGATCAGCAGTTAGTCGAGGCAGTGCAATATGTACTGCCACCTCACCTGATGAAACACCTAATCACTCGACTAGGGACTGGACAACGGAACCACCTGTGAAGTCATTTTTCCTTCCTTCGTTGGGTGAGCAACTGTTTCGCTTTTCAACTGCAATATAGACCTTAAACAATACGAAAGCAACACATCACATTTTGGAGTACTGCTCTTGACTGTGATAGTGTCCTGTTCATGAATAACAATACCCTTTATATTGACGTTTGATCAGATTTATAAACAATATTTCAAACTGTTACCCAAAGTTTTATTTCTATTTTACCTTTAGAGAAAACATACACTCTTCATGTAATTGGTAAAACGAGCTCAAGGCAGCTGGTTAACATGTTTTCCTACCTCTTCTACACCGACAACGAATTTTTCAGTGAGATAGATAAACCTCAATTGTACTCATCTTGGTTCCACGCCTAGGATTGATGTCAATGCCCTGTATAAATAACTGGCTTTATTTTAAAACTATAAGCTAAAATACAAATTAAAAAGGGGACTTTAAAACATGGCGGAACTGACGAGAACCTTCAGGAAATGCTAGTATTATCGGGTAAGAAGTAATTTGTTTTGAATACGACCGAAAACCAAGATATCGCAATGAAGATCACCGAAAGTCTCTCGGGAATTTTGCGCAGCCTTACATTTCAATCTGACAGTTCAAGGTGATTTACGTATTTGTTTCCATTTCCTCTCTTAGGTGCTAGGGAGCATATTTTGAAAATTAACTTCGGTGAAAGTGAACGTAAGTCTGAGGGGAAAACTGCATACAAACACTGAAACAATTGCATCTGCATTTGATTTCGAATGATCTCCGCAACCTGGCATCGCAAGAAGTAGGGTCAATTACGCTAACGTTAGATGAAGGCAATACAGCAAAAAGATGAAACGGTAAATGGGTACATACAGCATAGCATAATTACAAAACCAATTTACCTCACATTAACTGACCGGCATAGCGGTGCTATTTCAACTGTGGCTACTCTGTGTTCAGTGCCATCTACTGATTTCTAGGTTGGACAAGACTTGATACCTTGTAAGCTCTAAAGTCTCTTTCTGGTTACGTCCACGTTTATCAAATATAAAAGAAATAAATATGCGTAAACGGGAAGTTATTCCTGCCTTGAAGAACACTATTAATTTTGTAAAAAAAAATTTTCACATTTGATTCTGTAATTACTTGATCAAGAACTGTAAAATGTTCAAAACTTGCAAGAGAGAGAGAGAGAGAGAGAGAGAGAGAGAGAGAGAGAGAGAGAGAGAGAGAGAGAGAGAGACAGACAGACAGACAGAGGAGTGCAACAGTTGTCTTATAACGAGGAAAAAGCAACGAAAAGGTACGGAAGAACACGACTTGGGTAGCCTATTTATCCTTATACAATAATAAAGATCGATATTATATTCCAATTTCTGACAAGGGAAACGGAGTCAGGAAAACGTGGCGTAACTTATTTTCTCTTCCCTCATATTTATTTGCATATCACTTTTTCCTATACAGTAACTTGTCTGTTTTTCCCTTCGGAGCTCACTTGGGTTTACAGTCTGCTGACTCTGTCCACAAGGGATTTCAACTGAAGATTTAAAGGAAGAAGAAAGAAGAAGTGTATTATCAAACCCATGACATACACAATAATTACAATAATAATTTAGGAATTAGTCGGAAACAGGATGAGGTGCCTTAAGATTTTTATTTTTTTGCTCTGACCAAACTTCGACATGGCTCTCACAGTGATATTTTTCTTACTACTACATGCTTCGTTTGTTATGACTGCATTTATACTCTGCATCCTAATTCTTTTTTCGGTAAAAATTAATTTAAACACCTCATCCGAAAGCTATTAGAATATGAGAATCATAAAGTGTCAGTCGGAAAAATGTCAAAAATATTCGAGGACATGAAGGTGGCGTACCCAAAATTAGAACTTCAAGAGGTATCTTGGGCTCCTTCGTTACAAACAACTACTTTTTCGATGCCTCCCGTCGTCACTGTCTCTGCGGGCTAAAAGAAATTGACTGGGCCTTGTATTGAAGACTCATTAAACCGCCTTTAAGAGATATCGAATCGACCTGGGAGTCTACCAGGATAAGCCTAATGCTTCCACTTAATAGGAAGTAGCTCGTTATGCATGAGAATTCGACACAAGTCAAAAGAAACCAAGACACAGGGTTACAGAGGAGAGAGAAACTCCACGTAATTTCTCGCCTAATTTTTTGCGCCACGTCCTGGCCCATCGGGTCATAACATCCTCAGGTTGGACACAGATTCCGTCCCAAGGACTTCCTGCATTCCTGGGAGATGGGAATGGGGCTGTGGAGATGCTCACATGAGGGAAAAACGCGGCTTAATATTCTGGGTTTTGCGCGTGTCGTCTGGTTCAGTAGAATTCAATATGGCAGTACACTGCATGTGACGAAAGAGGATCTTCCTTTTATTAAGTAAGGGCACACACACACACCCACACATACACACACACACACACACACACACACACACACACACACACACACACACACACACATATATATATATATATATATATATATATATATATATATATATATATATTATATATATATATATATATATATATATATATATATATATATATTGTCTCTGTTTTCCTGAGTGCCTGGAGTGTTCTGCACTATTTACTGCAGTGGGTTTTTAAACATAGTTTTTTTCAGGTATTTATCTGTGTTAATGTTAATTGTGCTCAGGTGGTTAATGATACTGTGTTTTCTTGGCTTTTTGTCAATGTCGTAACCCTGTTGTTTTTATGCTTACTCAAGTTTGTGGTCACCTCACCTGCACAACTCTACCAGAAAACAGGAGAAATAATTTTCACTGGGAAACAACCGGAAAACAAGTTCCGATCGTCCCAGTAAAGAACACAATAAAGGAGGTAGTAAAAGCTTTATAATATATATATATATATATATATATATATATATATATATATATATATATATATATATATATATATATATATATATTTTATATATATATATATGTGTGTGTATAATAGTACTCATGGGCAATGCAATTCTATTAAAAGCTGCTGCACTTGAGTCCATTAAGGCAATATTTTTCTGATTCCCCTTACGACTCAAGTTCTGGAAGAAAAAACAAAAGTTCTTGCTCTACTGCTCCATTCATTCACACTTTTGCCATCAGCTGTTTCACCCATTAACTTTTGGTTAAAAACACCCCATTAGGAAGTCTTCAACGAAATTGTTACGCTAATGTAATCGCTGGTGAGTCTGTGCACGCGAAAATTAAGAATTGAAAGCAGAAATAAAATCATAATTGAAAATCAATAAACAAATGTCATTTTAGTGGAAAATGGGCAGTGATTTTATGTTAAACTTTGTAGGGCTGATATCTTCTGCTCTGGTGAGACTTGCAGGCTTGAAATAGTTTCCTAACAATGAACGGGACAACGTAGTTGTTAAACTATTGGTTTGCCAGCGTAAACTTCTGCAGTGCCATACTTAGTGCTTCATGCTTATCCGTTTGGTTAAAAAATATCAGTATCTCCGATTAGGCCGGTAAAGGGCAGTCTCTCACCATGCGCTACCAGCCTTTTTTCACATGCACATGACAAGAACTTGACCCTAAATGACTTCAGGGATACTGAAGGGGAGGTGGGTGGTTAGTGATTATTGAAGCAATGGGTTTTGCACTGCATTAGCCTACGTTAAAAATCTAGTCGCCCCATCTCCCAACCAAGTTCTTCCCTACAGCTGGGGCAAATTCTGTTGCAAGACTTCTGGATTCTTACTAACTTAAATCTTGTCTAGCTGCTGATTTCTCCCCTTCACAGTCAGCTAAAAAAGTGTGAATTTACCATTGTTGTTGAGTACCCAGTATCCACTAATACTCTCACACTTCCCCCGTTCACCATAATCCGTACAACCTTTATTCGACTGGCTCAACACTCCCCTTCTGGTCGTTTCCCCAACTGCACTAAAAAGCATATGGGCTACATTGCTACATCGATAACATACAAATGAGCTTTATCATTTCAGAACTTGGCTATATGAAGCCCAACACACTAAAAATACTTGCCCCGAATGGCCGTGCTCATTCGTTGTATCTTTATACAAAGGATTATTGTTTGGGTTTGTGTGGTTTGCCATTGCAATTACCTTTCTTCCATTGTTTGTGGTCAAAACTCTGCGTCCAGTCACGTATCAATCATAGGCAGCATCCAAATAATGCACTTACTTCGAATCAACTCCTGTACTGTCCGGGAACCTTCTCACAAACGTTAACTTCACAATTCTCTCAACCCCCTCATCTCATTTGCCAACACGTCTACCATTTAAAACTCCATCTCATATGAACCAACTTCCCGATGACACAATAAAGGTCCGTCCGTAAACGCCTCCTTCAGCCTAACTTTGATTTTATTTGAATCTGTCTCATCCACTTTCCCCATCTTAGGATAGAGGATAGACTATAAAGCCAATGCATCCCCTCCAAAATCATGGGCAAAAAAATCACTGCGTTACTTTCTGCATAGTGCAAGTGACTTCACTTTCTTCACCCAATCTAATAATCACCCTCTCTATTAAATGACTTTATCATAAGCCTATCACTCAAAATTTTCGCCCCTGACATCTAGATAGGTTAGCTTGCAGACTAGAGAAAAATACAAAAACTCACCTCGGTAGTTCCTTCAGGAACAGCAGATAGGCTAGTGTAAACTGAAACATCTCTAACCCAGTCCTGATCGAACTATTTTCCAAAACTCAGGCCCTTTCGCCAAAAGCACATGAAACAAATTGGCAGGCCCACATCACCTCCTAAGTAACTACTTCAAACACGGAGGACCAATAAACACGGTCTTAAATAGTGTAACAACTGCAAAAGCTTTGCACGCGCCACTCAAACCCTACAACATTCTTTAAAACGGCCCACCCGTTATTTAGCATGGCCCTCTTTTAGTCGCTACATAAATACTGAAATTCAAAAATTATACCAAAAGGAATAATAAAGAGATAAACGTGAGTGAAATATTAAATCAGAGTATTTTGAGATGGTTTTACCATGAAAAAAATGAGAAAAGAATGGACGATGGTAGGTTGGTGAAAAGAGTATAATACGGAAGTGTTTTAAGGGAAGGAGAAGAGGAAGAGGAAGGCCTAGGAAGGACTGTGTTGATGAGGGTGAAAGAAGTCTTGGAAAAGAAGGGTCTCAGCATCCAGGAAGCGCGAGATTACAAGCAACACAAGGATGACTGGCAAAGAGAGTTTAGGGGGTTCAACGAGCTGCTGATGAAATCTCTGCGTAGGTTATGAAACAGCTTATGTTGTGGAAGTTTTACTGCGTTAGGGTTTCATCCACAGTTCAGCATACAAGGTAATTATGCAGCAGTGGCCAATGTGTATAATTTGTGGAGCTGCCCCTATTAAGGGTAACCTGCTTCATGTATATGTTCACGTATGATTTCATAAAGCAATGGGATGTAACAATAGAGATTGCAAATATATATATTTATTATGTAACTGTAATAGTCACAATGCCCTCTTAACTTGACATACGTATCTGGTAAAAAGTGACCAGTAGATTCATACACACACACACACACACACACACACACACACACACACACATATATATATATATATATATATATATATATATATATATATATATATATATATATATATATATATATATATATATATATATATGCAATGAGGACTTAATACTGGAGATAAGAGATGATCATTCGCTTTTCATTTATTACGTGCTGCGCAGGCACAAGAGCCCAAACATTCTCTCTCTCTCTCTCTCTCTCTCTCTCTCTCTGCAGTGAGGAAATGGTGAATTAATAACAGCACATGACCAAACTAAAGGTGGAACAAGTTTCATTCAGTGTTTTACAATTCATATGATAAAATTCTTATGGCAACAATCCACGTCACGAGGATAATTGGACGGCTCGTGCCCATAGATAATCTAATAACCTCGAGGAAAGCGCACTAGCAATCCTGGAAGGGGCTTGCCCATCATTTCTGCAAGACTTTTCCTGCTACGTTTGAGGAAATGGCGCCTTAAACCTTCAGCATGATAAGGCTAAACGCTTGACCTTGATGTTCTGTTTTACTAACCTCAGGTGACGCCGATCTATGGGTATCGCCATTTACAAGTAACAATTCTCCCGCCCTTCGTTACAGTATTGATTTAGTTTTAGTTCGTAAAGAACATTTCACCTCTTCATGTATTATTTATTTTCGTAAGGTTAGCTTTTCTCTCCATTTGCGATAGCACATCGCCTCTGAGTTCAGTTTCATACAGTCCGAAGTCACTTTATCTCGCAATTTATTTCAAAGTATGGCGCTATCTGGGGCTTATTGTTATCGGTGCAGAAAAACGTTAACCGTACATACAAACCATTAACACATTCCAGCTTAATCTTCTCAAAGGGAGACCACTCTCTTTTATTAATGAAGCTTACATGCCGAGATATAGGTGTGAAAAGAAGTTTATTACTAAACTCTTTTTAAGATAAAGTTTTCCTGTATAAATTGTACTATCAGCTCAGTATATGTCCCGGATAAACCCTTCCCCTCCTTCCCAAGAAAGAATGGAGAAAATATGTTCCTTTTCTCCTTGTCTTGGAGAAATTGCCGGGTCACTTCCATTAAATCATGAATGAGAAGGATTCCACCAGATGCAGACACCCTTCGGAGGATCACCACTGAAGCATTCGAGGTGGAGTTATACCCGCGATGATTCCATGCATGTGAAGTTGTATTTTGGATTGTTGTGGTCATATCAAGCTGCATATCTGCTTTCCCTCTGTAGATGAGCTACTAAGCGTTGGCGAATCGCTTCAGTGGCTCAAGGCCAGCCCTAGGAGAGCTGTTAATCAGCTCAGTGGTCTGGTTAAACTAAGGTATACTTTTTTTTCAAAGTTAAAAATTTCGGATAGCATTTATACAAAAAGGAATATTTAAATTACAGGTAATAAATGTATATTATCTCCTTTAAGTTTCAGCTTAGAACCGAGAAGGTGCGTTCATCTTCTTTGTGTTCACTTCTAAAACAACCGCAGTCCAGGATATTAGGGGGTCTGAATGCAAACATACACAGGGTAAGAGCAAGGATACAACAGTTCCTAAATGTTTTAGACTCAGCTTCATTATACCTTTCTCCTCATCTAACGTTATCTCATTCCTTCGTGTATACTCTGCCCTGTGTACTTCTGTTTTTCTTAGAGTTCTCTGGAGTCACATCTCTCTAGATATTGATGCATTGTGTTAAGCAAGTTTTTTAAGTGTTGCTGTGTTTTTCTGATTATGACGGCAAAAATACGAAGTGAAATAAAAACTAGACAAGGAAATATAACAGGAATGAAAAAAATAAGATTTTTAGAAGGAAATGGCATTAAGTGGATATTGTAAAATGAATACCAAACGCACTGTCATTATTAAGAAGAAAAGACAAGCAAGTTAGGTCTAAAAGAAACATACAAAATTAGACATTAACTTCTGTGGAAAGGTTGTTGATACCGCAGTACATTTGTGTAGATGCAGATAGTTAAATAACTTTGAGCTGGGAGTACTATGAAAACTAACGAAAGAAGTAATGCAGTGTATA
>NC_089754.1:40009770-40082270 GCF_040412425.1 Macrobrachium rosenbergii | reverse complement strand
GGGATACGTTACATATCTAACTTCCTATTATTATTACTACTATTCTTTCCCGCTCATGTGACGTCACACATGTTTTGGAAAAAAAAAGTTCTTATCTTCCTTTCAATGAATGTTGCGTTAATGACAGTAAATTTATTTATCTTTGATTATAAACTAGATAAAAATAGCAAAATTTAAACAAATGTTCAACAGAATTTAGTTTAATTTTAGTAATTCGAGAGTTTGAGTTTACTTTTAGGCTTGAGAACGCTCCTCTCATCAGACTCTGTAAGAAAATTTTCGTATCTGGGACGCGAACGTTTCATGAATCGTGACAAGTGGAAATTTCATTTTCACAGTCTCTGCAGAAAGAAGTCGTGCACTGGTGAAGTAAACTCGTACCTGGGAACTTTTTCTACCTTCCGGCACTTGTCCAGGATAAATAGTGTATAATGTAAACGGCGATTTTGAAGAGCGACCACCAGCCCACCAGTTGTCATGGCATTCAAAAGTGGTAATATCGTCAGGGTATCGTGCCAGAATTTTCTGTAAGTACAGTAAAACAGACCTGTTGTTAATTAGTCTATGTCGATTATTAGTTTTTTACAAAATACGTTAACTTAGTTAAGTTCCAATAGCGTAGGTATCAAAATTTTCCTAGCCCTTAGGTTTAGTCTAGAGTAGCCTACAGTAGCCTGTTTCTTAGGGAACGGCAATGACCAAACCCAGTGTTGCCGAAATGTGGCCCCCGGTGTCGAAGTTTTGATGCACAAGATGATCGGGTGCAGAAGTGGTCTTCATTTTACGGTCTGCCACACCTAGTGTGGAAAAAATGTCCACACTTTTTAGGGGTGTAGCCTATTGTGGTCAGGTGTATTAGTTTCTTTTATTATATGATTCATTGACCAATATTCTTGGTCATTTGCTGGTATTATTTTATATTGTTTATATAATGGGCTAATTTGAACTGAAATGACAAATAAAAAATTAGAAAATTTACGACTTATAAGCCATCAAAGACTGGTTGTTTATATTGAATCAGTGCCCTATTATTTCATAGCATTTTTGCAGAAAAACTCAAAATGTTGATCGAGTCTTATTGGCAACTTGTATTTATATGTTTATATGCCTAATGACACCATAAAGACTGGTTGTTTACGTTGAATCATGAAGCAGCAGAAGTTGATCGAGCGATGTCTTGCCTGACACCTAGAATGCAGGCGACAACAGCGTGACAAAGTTAGGTTTCCTTCTATTTAAGGTAACTGAACTCTATATAAATTTGTTTTAATAAATGTAAAAAGTTGTGATTAACTTGAAAAGGGAAGTTTATGGGAAAGTGATCTTTCGACTGTGAAGGAAAGCTTATATCGTTTTATATACGTTAGATTTTACTGATGGTTGAATTAATTTAAAATTTAGGCGAGCCTGGAAGTCAGCGGTGTGGAAATGTGGCAACACTGACCTAACCAGACTTCACTTAAGCAAACCTACCCATGGACACCATCCCCAAGCTTGGAGTACCATTTTACCAAGTGAGGTTAAGATGTAGCCCAGTGCTGTATTTGATTTACAATATCCTTGTTTCATTTTTGGTAGGCAGTGAAGTCTAGCCACCTGGCCTAATAAATAACCAGGTGACCCAAAAGTAACTTACCGGGGGGTGAGTTTAGAACGGCGGGAACAGGTTCCACGGACGAGAATAAACCTAACCTTCCCTAGCATGACATGTCCTGACCAAATCAGACCTTACTTTCCCAACCTCGCTTAGGGTGCTCTACCCTGACTTGGCCAGGTGGGCTTCACCTTCTTTGAACCCCCAAACAACATTAAACAATGGAAACATATGGACTAAACTTCCATTTGTAGTTATAGCAAAATCCACTGCTCTTTGCAGCTCTTTGCGTACGTCACAACTATTCCTTGAAGCTGATTGGTTGGCAATGTTTTAAAAAAGCTGGTTAATCTTTGGTTCTTTTCATCTTCATTACTTTAGCAATACTGTAGTTGCTCAACATGACCGAATGGAGTCAAATCTGTTCTGGTAATCATATGGACTGTTAATTAATGTGACGTCATTCCCCTTTGGAGAGCTAACTAATCACTGATGCTCAGTGAGTTGGGCTTAGCTGCAAAGAGCCATGAGTTTGCTCTAGTGTTAGTACCGGCTTCTGTTGTTCTGCAAGCTACCCCCTTGCCTGGTTGATTTCTGTCAATTTGCTGATCAATAGTGCTTTCCATGAAAACGTTTTCTAAGTACTCAGTTGACATGAGTGGTGTCACGCAGCACTGCTCTCCCTTAGTTCTTAAGGTGACTGTTGCATCTGGCACTGATCACCCTGAATTCAGCTTGCTGTTAATTTAAACCTGGCCAATCATGTGCCCAATATTCAGTGTTACTTTGGGAAGGGGACCAAGCTCTCTTCATCCATTTCAGGGCACTGTGCCCAGAAGTCAGGTTAAAAGGGTAAAGTCTGGTTAGGTCAGGACACTGCATTTTAGGAAAAGTTTGATTTCTTGTGCTTACCCCTGTATCCCTACTCTGCATCCACTTTGATAGATTAGGATGCATAACTATCACCATCCATGACATATTTTCAGGCTTTACATTACAATTTTTTAGGTGATTGCAGCTAGAACCACAGCCCTCTAGCTCAGTAACTGTCAGTTTACATGCAAAATGGGCTCCATGTTTAGTATCAGCCACTTGAGGCTGAATGCAAAAATGTAAATAAAAGGCAGTAAATTTCATTAATATAAATAAAAGCATAAACACAAGACAGTAAATATCTTGGTTAGTGACTGACAGGAATCTGGCTGTGGTAGTAGTCTCCAATTTTACTTCTGACTTTGCCTAACCTTGGGATTTCCACCTAACCTAACCTAAACTCCTGGGTTTGTAATTGGTAAATTGACCATTTCCTACAGAAACTCAGAAGAGCCTATCAATGTATTTAAAATATCTGTGAAAGTTGTGAAAATAAAAAAAATTATCCTAAATACAATAGCTTATTTCCACACTGCTATTTGTTCACAAGTGCAATGATCCCAATTGGAAGTAACCACAGCACCCCCTGTGAACCTAATCTTGTCAGTTGAAAGAATCTTAGCTTTTGACCCTGTCATTTCAACTACAGTGATCCCCATTTGCCACAGGAGTTATGGAGCAGGTAAATAATTTTATCTCTGGATTAGAGAGATTACTTTTTTCTCCATATAGAATGAGTCTAGAGTCTCCCATCCCTTTTGGCCTTCTAATGTCCAGCTTCAAAGGGAGACAAGTGGAAGAACAAGTGAGAAGGTAGCTCATGTCGGTAGTCTCCCTCTTCAGCTGCTGTGAATGGAGGGATGCTTATCATGTCAGTGGGCAACCCATGTAGTCTATTGTTTGGGATGGGTACAAACTGCCATTAAAGGAACACTACTGCCCCCACCTCAACTACCAGTACTATGTTGGCTTATCTTCTGTGGTTACTAAAAGCTCTTGTCCTATCTGCATAGGAGAGGTGGATGTTGGAAAAGAATGCACTGCAAGTGGTAGACAACCAACCTCCAGGCTTCTGCAGCCTCTAAGCAAGGTGGTGAGGGATGATAAACTGGTTACTGGATGAGAGGAACCTCTTGTAAGGATTCTGTTGAAACCCCCTCCTCCAGAGATGCATTTGTTCCCAGATGCATAAAAGGATGGGTAGTTGGAGGACCTAATCACTTCTGGTGTGTGGACATGATATGACCTTCATCTGTATGTCAGTTTTTTGGGAATCTTAATCAGCATTTCTAACCATGCAGGCATTTTGAGAATGAGTGATGGTCAGTTAGGTAAGTTGCTGGGACACATGACCATAGTGGTCCACATTATAAGCAGGGGAAGGACCAGCAGTTTTAAGTATGCTGGTGATACGTCCATCATGATCATAATTTGCTTTTTCACAACTCTCCTTCTACTGGTTAGCACCTAATTATTAACTTATCCAGCACATAGCATAGCTGCTCTTTCTTCTTGGTGAGTAAAGACAAAATTATATTTGTACTCCCACATACATAGAATAGGTTCCTTATTAAGGCAGATGAATACAAAGTGGTCAGATCCCAGGGTGTAGTGTAGATCTTTAAAAATTCTCATGCTTCTCCATTCAGTTTGTTGTACCAGCTCCACCATAGTAGGGACAACATAACCAAAATAAGAGCTGCTGTATTCTGTTGTATGAACATTTGCAAAATTTAAAATGAATGTAGATTTCTTCTGTAAAAACTTCTTTAACTGGGAGTGCCTTCCTTAGATAGTAGTTTCTCGTAACTTTGGCTCAATAAAGCTCAGAATACAGTAAACTCCCCGGATTCGCATTCTCGCAATTTGTGGATTTTTCTATTGAATTATTATATACATTATTCACGGAAAATTCTCCTATTTTTAGTATTTTTCACTGAGAAATATTCACTAATTACTGTATTTTTATATAACTTTCAAGACTAAATGCACTTTTTGTGAAAAAATTTTTAAAATACATGGTATTTTTAGAGTTTTTTTTTGTGTGTTTGAACTATCAAAATAGGTGGTTTAAAGCATTTTTAGTGGGTTTTAAGTATTCGTGGACTTCAGCTGTTCGCGGGGGTGGTTGTGGTACACATCCCCCCGCGAATACCGGAGGTTGACTGCAACAAGTGATAATGGAGTTAGTAAGAGGCTCCTCATAGTGGCAGAGCTACACACTGGCAAGAGGAATGTTGGCTCCTCTATTAGGGGTGGTCCTATTTTTTTGCTGTCTGGTTGTGTTGCAAATGACAATGCATAAGTAAAATTAATGGTTTGAATTTTTTAAATTTAATTGAATTTGGTACTATTTTCATGTCTCATATTTTTGTGATAATTTTTGATAGAACATTGTACATAACTTCAAAAAATTGTTTCTCTCTTTTCAGAACATTTGATAAGATAACATTATATCCCAAACCTTACTTGAACCTGATTTTTGGTCCCAATGGCTCTGGAAAGTCTTCAATATTATGTGCGATATGTATATGCCTAGGTGGAAAGCCAGAAGTAACTGGCCGCTCCAAAAATGTAAGCATATCAATGTTTTTGTTGAAGCATCTGATATCTAAGACTTTATGTGGCAAAGCTTTTTCCTGCAAGTATATAAACTTTAGTCTTTTATACATTGTACAGTTTTAACAATAAGAAGTGATTGACAGCTAACCATTTCTCTGCAGACAAAACTTGAGTTACTCATATAGATATGTAGTATTTCAAGTGGTTTTCTGAGGACCAGCAGTTTTGGATACTTTGAATATTTATGTACTTTGAAATATTGAAATATAATAAGTTTTGATGTTTTGGCAAGAACAGTACTATTGAAATATAATAAGTTTTGATGTTTTGGCAAGAACAGTACTACAGTGTATTTTTTATTGGACTAAAGGAAACTATTCATTTCAGCTTGAAAGCTATGTCAAAAAGGGAAAGGATTTTGCAACAGTGGAAGTGGAACTTTTTGCAGAAAATAAGTAAGTTGTTAGTTGTAGAGGACCTTTAATTGTCAGTTCCATGTCCAGTCGTTTGAGTGAGGTCAAGTTAAGCGAAGTCAAATTGAGTAAAGCCATTTTAAGCATATAATAAATTATGGCATTTTAACCGATTCCTATTAAGTGATATCTTAGCGAACCTCTAACTTTTTTTTTTTAGGACATTTTGAGCGAAGTTGATAGAAATAAAATTATACTAGAAAGAGTTGATAGAAATGAAAATATACTAGAAATATACCTTTATTACTGTAAAAAGAACAAAAAATTAAAAATGTTTTAAACAAAAAAAATTTAATCTAGAAATAAAGACCATAAATTCTAGAAAGAATAACCATTCAAAATGTAATGCTGTCGGCAAGATGTCTCAGATAAATCAGTAATTTCCAAATCTTCTCTTGATTTAACAATGCTTGTAATTCTTCTTTGTAAGTTCCCGTATTTCCTCATTTTTTGTGAGGGTTCTCCTGAAATTATTCCCAAATATTTTGTCCTTTGTAGGATCTCTTCCTTTCTTAAAGCCTCTTAATTATTAAGAGCCAAACTTTTGGGTGACTACAAGATAGACTCCCTTGGAACGCAGTGTGCCACCCCTCTACAACCTTATTTTTTCGTGGGAGATCCAACGGAAACCTGCTGAAAACGTTCCACATTAGACAAAAATATAGGTCCTCTTCTATGGTTGTTTGCCATTGGACAGCTAATATAATTATCTTTGAAATAATCGAAAATAATGTCAAGAACTTCATCATAATTTTCCAAAAAATGTATGGCTTGAAACTCTGTTACGACATCATCTGTAGGGAGAAATGCTGTGCATGTCATCGTTTTGATTAACGTTCGAACATTTTCTTTGATAACATATTTTTCTCTTAGTCCCACATTGGTAATCTTTCTCCATACACACTCTTCTAAATGGACGAAACATCCTACTATGCTTGGGCATGGGAATGCATGTGTTATTGCATTTCTTGAAGCAATATTGCCCTTGAAAGTAGACTTCAGGGATTCCAGGATAACGATGGGTTCAGCTGATTGAGGGGGTAGACGGTAGTTCCCCATAGCTCTTCGCCTCCTAGATATGGTATGTTTCAATTTTGCTTCTGATCCAATCTTTGCTGCAAGTTTGTTTGGTAGACCAGCAATGGCATCTTGGGGTATGTGTCTTGGTGGATCATTCATTGTTTCAGCAGCTTTGCAGACTTTTTCTTTAACCCTTTCTTCGCCAACGTTAACAGGATCAGGAGCATGCGAGTTTTCTCCTTTCTCAGATGATAAACAGATTTTCGTTGCTGATGACTGGTTATCGGTGCTGATCGCCTCTTATCAGTGGCGCTGATCACTGGTTATTGACGCCGATAACCAGGGATCAGTGCTATTATAGCCGATTTTCGGTTACTGTCACGCCATCAGGAACGGAACCCCGCCGATAACTGGGGATTGCCTGTAGACAAATATATTGCAATGCTAATTTTGTACTTAAGTAAAGTGGTTGTTTTACACTGGGCATCCCTCATGTCACTTGGCAGGCCAAATTCACTGTATGGCTTTGGTTCCCAGCAGAAGTATCAGTACGCTTAATTTCATTTTGTCACATTTCATCAGTTTTTTATGGCAATTTACCATGTATAATTACCATTGATTGTGAAATGTTATTCAGGTGTGCTTTTTTTTTTAGTATTTGTGGTGTTTTTGATAAATTTAATAGTACTGTATACGGGTTGTGGAACTTGAGTTTAACCAGGGATCAGTATGTTAACGGAGAGGTTTATTTGGAAATGGCTGCAGATTCTGGAGGATGTCAGAGATGAGGATCCTAACCTGAAGGAAATCAAACCGGAAAGTGTGCTTAATAAAATAGAATGTGGGCGGAACATGAGACATCTTGACCCACTAAAATGAAGACTCAGTGTAATATTGATCTAACTTGAACACAATTTTGTACAATTATTGGAATTATATGTGATGACATATACTAATGTATCTTTCACCTTTCTGAAAGCTACTCTTTAGCCAAATTTCTTGGCATTAAGTCACAAGGAAAGTACAAAACAGAATGTGTGTTTGTCAAATGTGTATTGCAACACAGAGGCAAGGCTATGTTATTTGTGAAAACTTTAGGCTACCATCATGCATCCAAGTCATTATTAATAAGCTTTTAACACACGAAATACTATGACAGCTAATAAAATAATGTGTTATGAGCTTCAAAATAAAAAATGAATAAAAAGTTTAATGATGGATGTAAACACCGGTTAAGTATGCATTTTATTACCCACATGCAGACCAATTACCATATTTGACAGCATATATTATACACAGGTATATTATACAGCCCCCCCCTCCATTCCAGTAGGGCTTATTCAGGATAAAAGTTTTTAGCATACAGGCTTACAGTCCTTTATCCAAAGTTCTAAAACCTGAAAAATTGTGTGGAGGGTAGAATGCCAGTCATAAGTTCAATATTTTGATCAGGAAATCAGAAGGTTCATTGTTAGCCAAAGGAAGTTCTGTGTGTTAGAGGATGCAAACTATTCCTCCTCCTGGTTAACTGGTCAGTCTGTGAACTGACATACAACCTTCCCCCAGAAGAATTGCTGACAAAAAAGGTGTATACCTTTCTCTCAGCCAAGGAGTAGATGAGAGGACTGAGTTCCAACCTTTGTATTTTGTCCTGAGGAAAGATAATCTTCTGTCTATGCTTTTCTCCTGACAAGTTTAGGCTGAGAGTAGCCCCCTTCGGTGGAACAGATTGGTCTTGGTTTCTTCTTTAGTCGCACTGCATCCAAAATTTTGAGGAATTTTTTGTCCATTATCAGGAAGGCTCAGGCCTCATGGAAACACTGACAGGGAACCCACATACAGTATCATCGTGGTGAAAGAGCCAGGAGTCAGCCCAGCCCTATTGCTGCCCCTCCCCCCACTTGCTTTAGCTCAAAGGGTAAGCAAGAGGAAGAAGGATGGGCAACTTTGAGGTAGGCTGTCCCCTTCCCAAGCTGCTGCAAGCATGGAAATTCTAGTCATGCCTCTGGGGGATGTGGGAGCATCAGGGGCCAGAGCACTGGGTAGTCTGTGTCCTTCAGAGCAGTTGGAAATTGCTCTTTAAGGACCACCCTCCAGGATCACCCAGAAGCTCCAGATTTTAGGATTATTTAGGAAAAGAATGTTCAGGAAGTTATAGTCAACCTGTTTCAGGGCTTTTTAGTTGGCTTTTCGTTAGTAGAAAAGTCAGCAAGGGTTTGGAGACCTTTCATTGAAGATTCTCTTTAATGAGTGTGTGCTGCAGATTTAGTTCAAGTTGGAAACAACTCATTTGTGTTAGATTTCATCAGAAAGCATGACGTCTGTGGGTTTGTAGGATGCATATTTTCAGATAGTCATCTATCAGTCCTCTAGGAAGTACCTCTGATTACCTGCAGAGAGACTTGTGTACCAATTCAATGCCTGTGCTTTAGATTTGCAGTAACCCTTCAGTTGTTCACACAAGTGGTCACCCTGGTGTCAACTTCGTCTGTATCAAACAGGATATGTCATCAGCATTATCTTCATGACTGGGTGGCTCTGGCATCCTCAGATATACAATTGACACCACCCTACTTACAAGCAAGTTACGTTGTGGACAGCTGTTTGTATGTTGAATTGTTTGTGAGTTGGTTACTGTACTTTTCATGTCTATTTAAGTACAGTATGATATAAAATCAATACAATACTGTATGTTATTTCATCCTGAAACACAGTACACTGTACATGCAGTACTGTATGTACAGAATAGGCACACAAAACAAAATTTGAACTTACGGATGGCAAAAGGGAGTGCTCTGAACACAATTGTAATTTGCGATCCCATTTGTTTTGTATCTTTGAACGTTTGTAAGTTGAGTGCTCGTAAGGAGGGTCGTGTCTGTACTCTAGAAAAACGTTTATCATGATCTGTAGATTATGATAAACTGAGCAGTCTGATCCCATGTCCAAACAGCAGGCAAAGTACTTGAGCATGGTGATAGACGTGGCAGCAGTAAAAGTTTCTCTGCTTGGTTCTAGTGCTAGCAAGCTGAGGAAGGTTACAATGCAGTTCTTTTCATGACAGGAGCAACCAGCTCAGTTTTGGAAGGTCATTGTTGCTCACCTGTTATCCTTAGAAGAACTTGTGCCTCAAGTGACCCTGCCTCACCCCTCTTGCCCTTGAGGAAGAATCTTGCTTGGTGGCTGGAAAACAGAAACCTCCAATTTTGAGTTCTTTGAACTTCTTTCTTCTGGAGTTGCATCTTTTTTGGACAGACCAAAGAGCGAGTTCTTGAAGTGGAAGGACCCTTGCATCCAGCCTAGTTGCTCTTGTTAACCAGTATATCAATGATCTTATTTCAGGGTAGGCCTATTATTGCAATATGGCAGTGTAAAGAATGGTCTATCTTTATTACAGGAATGTTTGCACAACAGATGAATTTTTTTGATAGTTAAATTTTTTTGGTTACTATGTCTTCATTACTTCTGTTGAGTGTTTGCCTTTTTCAGGGCTAATGTTGTCATAAGGCGTGAATTTGGTAGCCAGATGTTTCGCTGGTACTTGCAAGGGAAATCAGTTTCAAAGAAAGAGGTACAGTAATTTTATAAAATTTTAAGCATTGGTATTGAAGATGGAAGATATATGATGTTTCATAGCTTGTTAATAATTTATGCTGTTAAGTATGGTGATATATATTCCATTTTTATTTCATCACAAACCCCATTACCTTACAGTAGTCTGTGTGTCATTGCAATCTCCAGACGCTGCACGGAAGTAGTTTTTCCCCTTGTCACCAATTTCATTGTGAACCAGACTCCACAGCACCCTTCATGGCAAATTTGGTCATTGTATGTGCATTTGTATTTCAAACACATCTGTAACCTTACCCCATAGTGTTGTGATTTTATATGCTCGTTTTCATCATAGGTATCATTCTTCTTGAATTTTTTCACGGTGTTTGTTAGAGAATAATATCCTTATTACATCACTTGAGAGCAAATTTCTTTTTCATCAGTCTTGGACAGTATGACAAAACAAATGAAATTTTATCAGATGATAAGGATGGGTGATAAAATTCAAAATACTTTATTTTAATATAAAGAAATTATATGCTATCATTTTAGAAGGTTTGGTGTTCATATTCTTAGATGTTTTCCATTCAGACACTGGAGAGGCACAAAACAGTCATGCAGGTGGAGTTACATGTCCTTCCCATATGAGTCAAAACTTACCCAGAACTCGGATTTTCTTGGCTAGTTGCAATTTCTGAGGTACTTTGCATCGCTTCAGTTGAAACACTTGTCACTTGTGCTTTTTCTTTTTACCTACTTATAATTTCTTGTAGTTCATGTAGTTTTAGAAACTTTTCTCCCATAATTTTGCTCTTCTGTTTTGAATCCATTATGATGAAAAAAAAAAAAAATAGTAGCCCACAGCAGATTGGTGATGCAAGACACAACACATCTTTGCCACGAACTCTTTGTAAATTAACCAGAGTGGATGGGGATGAGCAGTAGGAAAACATTACCATACACATACGTGTTTTTCTGTTTGTGAAAAGGTACCCTTTAAGGATACATGAGCAAATTAAACATAAGATTATTTCAGTTGATAATGCTGTTCCAAAAAATAGATAGATTTTTCAAGTATTGGCTAATTAAAAGACATGCATGGCAGTAGGGTCCTATAATAGCTGGATGCGGAGGAAGAAATTGCCTGTCATTTATTTATGTTTATCTATATATTAATATTTTGATTTACCTACTTTTATTATTGTAAAGTATGTTACAATATGTCACAAAATGTGAAAATTAGAATTTGGTACAATTGTTTGTGATATGCAGAAAAATTAAGTAAAATGTGGCCGAATTTGTATTTTCTTCTGTATTTTTGTAGCCATCAAAGGAAACACTGGTAGTTTAGTAGGTACTAAAATAAAAGTAGATAATTCCCAACTAAATGGAATTAGATCATACAAAAATTTTGCAATTATTTGCTACTAACAGAGCCATACAAGCAATGAACAAAATTTTCTGTAAACATCCCCTGCAAAAGGTTTTGATCAGAGATTGTTTATTGACAAGTGAAGATGTTGATCAGCAGGCAAAGCTTTAACTATTATGACAAGGTCACATGTAGATATTTCTATAAGCCATATAACTTCAGTAAAATAATAAATGGCTAAATATATGGAATAATGAACATGATTGTAATTAATTAAAGCCCAGTGTTGGAATGCAGAATTCATCATACCAAAAGGAATGACATACGAGTAATTTTGACGCGTCTTTGAATTAAGGCACCCTCATTTTACCCATGGATATTTCATGAATAGGACTTGATCCAGCCCTTGTATGTATTGAAGGTAAAGCAACACTAATTGCAACATTTTATGTGACTCCCAAAATATAATCAACAACGAATGTCAGGTTTTGGAAACGAAAAAATGTCAGAAGCCCCATAATTTCAGTTAGCCCAATTATGAAATTTTTGAAATGCTGTAATTTAGTAAACAAAATCCAGACTTTATAAAAGTCAGTTCTTTAGGCCTGCCCTTGTAGTGCTAAATAGATTAGCTCTGTGGTTTGGTTGTGTATAAAGAGCAAGGCTCACCATTGCAGATCAGTTTGCTCTCGTCTCATGGTGGATAATGCTTAGTAAAGTCTGAGCAAAATGGCCTAAAAACTACAGAAACTGCTTACCCAAAGAATACCTCTAGGAAAAAAAAAAAATAGTGTTTGCAAATTGAATGTATTATGTCCTTTTTAGTAAAAGAATTCCCACCAGCACATGATTACAGCCTCATTTATGAAAGAATGATAAATACAGAATAATTGCAGGCAGAATGCATGTGGTCACTTTTTAATGGCCCTTTCCCAGTTGTGTCTATCATATGTCCTACTTTTGTATATTCATTTGTCTCATGATTCTAGAATGCATTGTATCCATCATCTTTGTCCTTAGTCCTTGTTTATTAATATGCATAAATTTGGCAGATGAGGTCCTTTCAGATATTTGTCTGGGATTAGTGACAACATTTGGCAGTGTTGTTGCTGCAGGGTGTGCTGATATTTTGCTGTGATCTTCATTGACCCAAAGCTGAGCAGTCCATCATTATAAGTGAGATAGAGCTGATGGAGCAATCGCATTGTTTTCCAGTTTCGATTTTAGTGATTTGGAGGTTATGAAAATAAGTTTTTGAAGATTCCTTGTTAATTATTTTTTTGTAGGTTGTAGTTGGTAGAGCAGGCATTTTTTTCGGAGAATGCCTTTTATACTGTAGTATGTAATTGTTTCTAGTTTCAGTTGCTGGTAATATTAAGTTTACTTGGTAATGGAAATGTAATAAATTTTTTTCTCTTTGTTTTAGATTGACAATGCTGTGGCAGAATTTGCCATACAGATAGACAACTTGTGCACATTTCTACCACAAGATCGTGTAGCAAATTTTGCACGTATGAACCCAATTCAGTTATTGGAAGCCACAGAGAAAGCTGTAGGTAAGTTTATATGAAATTGAGCATATAATTACCGTTCATTGTTTTACCTGTACTGTAAACTGTTCCTAATACAAAAATAAGTTCAAACAATTTAGCAAATTTTATGAACCAGTTAACCCTTAAACGCCTACTGGACGTATCATACGTCGACTAAAATTGTCTGTTGGGTGCCAAGTGGACGTACCGTACGTCGACTACAAAAAATTTCAACCTTCGGTCAACTTTGACTCGACCGAAATGGTCGAAAAACGCAATTGTAAGCTAAAACTCTTACATTTTAGTAATATTCAATCATGTACCTTCATTTTGCAACAAATTGGAAGTCTCTAGCACAATATTTCGGTTTATGATGAATTTTTAAAAAAAAACTTTTTCTTACGCCTCGCCTGTAACTCGGCCGAAAATTTCAGAAATTCTTTCGTCATTTTGTTGTAATTTTTGCACTGTTCTATATTAGCCGTTACATAAAGTTTTATATATGAAAATGTGTGCAATTTCATGTACAATACAACAGAAAATAACTCATGGTTGTAGCTTTTATCAGTTTTGAAATATTTTCATATAAATCACGATAACTGCCAAAATTTCAACCTTCGGTCAACTTTGACTCGACCGAAATGGTCAAAAAACGCAATTGTAAGCTAAAACTCTTCCATTCTAGTAATATTCAATCATTTACCTTCATTTTGCAACCAATTGGAAGTCTCTAGCACAATATTTCGATTTATGGTGAATTTTTAAAAACTTTTTCCTTACGTCCGCCAGAAATTCTTTTTCACGTTGTCGTAATGTTTGCACTGTTTTATATTAGTCGTTACATAAAGTTTTATATATGGAAATGTGCGCAATTTCATGTAGAATACAACTGAAAATAACTCATGGTTGTAGCTTTTATCAGTTTTGAAATATTTTCATATAAATCGTAACTGCCAAAATTTCAAGCCGGTCAATTTTAACTCGACCGAAATGGTAAAAATCGCAATTATAAGCTAAAACTCTTACATTCTAGTAATATTCAATCATGTACCTTCATTTTGCAACAAACTGGAAGTCTCTAGCACAATATTTCGATTTATGGTGAATTTCTGAAAAAAACTTTTTCCTTACGTCTGTTAACTCTGCGAACATCTCAGAAATTCTTTCGTCATGTTGTCGTAATGTTTGCATCGTTTTACATTAGTCATTACATAAACTTTTATATATGAAAATGTGCGCAATTTCATATAGAATACAACAGAAGATAGCTCATGGTTGTAGCTTTTATCAGTTTTGAAATATTTTCACATAAATCACGATAACTGCCAAAATTTCAACCTTCGGTCAACTTTAACTCGACCGAAATGGTAAAAACGCAATTGTAAGCTAAAACTCTTACATTCTAGTAATATTCAATCGTTTACCTTCATTTTGCAATTAATTGGAAGTCTCTAGCACAATATTTCGATTTATGGTGAATTTTTGAAAAACATTTTCCTTAAACTCGGCCGAACATCTCAGAAATTCTTTCGTCTCGTTGTCGTAATATTTGCACCGTTTTATATTAGTCGTTACATAAAGTTTTATATATGAAAATGTGTGCAATTTCATGTACAATACAACAGAAAATAACTTGGTTGTAGCTTTTATCAGTTTTGAAATATTTTCATATAAATCATGATAAATAGAAAAATTGACTTTGAATCGTTAACTTGGTCGAAAAAACTGCAATTGTAAGCTAAAACACTTACAGTCTAGTAATATTCAATCAATTAGCTTCATTTTTCAACAAACGTCTCTAGCACAATATTTCGATTTATGGTGAATTTTTGAAAAAACATTTTTTATGTCCGCGACATTAAATTCATGCATCATTTTGTGATAATATTTTCTCTGTGTTGCTTTGATCGTTTTACAATTTGTTATATACCAAAATCATCGCAATTTAGTGTACAATACAACTAAAAAAATTAACTCATTATCTTTAACCGTTGTGCTTACAGTGTGATTTGTATACAATTATATAAGAGTTTTTTTTTTCGCTGTCATATATTCCAATATTTATATATGATAATGATATTTTTTTCATTTCTGATGGTTGCATACTAAACTTCAGGCAATGACAAAAAAAGGAGCCAAAATGAACTCTTAATCTTAAAAACTAAAGCGTGCTGTGATTTTTGAAAAAACTTTTTTCCGCTTCGGCGCTAACTCACCGAACGCCGCCAGCATACGGGAGACGTTTTTGTAAATAGAGGCTCGGCGTTTAAGGGTTAAAAGGATCCTATTCTGTATTTTGAAACCAATCTTTCTACAGACCCATTACTCATAAGAGGCCATTTTCTGTATCCAAGAAACCAGGAAAAATCTGCCTTCCTTCAAAAGAAGGAAAATTGTTAGTAGGTGGTAGCTCAGTAATCTGTTTTGTTTGCACGAAACATTTGAGTTAATGAAAGTTAGAAATCACATAAACTATTGGTATCTACCTTGCACAGTGATGAGATTAGATTCAATGGATGGAAACTGGAATTAAGGCTCAGTACCCACCATTGTGGGAAATTTACACGTAAGATAACATAGTAGTGCTGGAATAAAGTGTCATCTAAGCTCGCGAATGGATCTCTGTCAGTCATTTAAAAATAGTTTAAGTAAAGAGATAAACCCACCTGTGTAACTTGTAAAATGTTTCCTCCCATTGACTAGCAAGATTTAGTTAACAAATTTTTTTTTTTATTGCAGGTGATCCTAAACTTTTTGAGCACCATGACTTGCTTCGTAACAGTGGTGCCAAGATGCAAGACGTAAAATCTATGGTTCAAGATTTGAAAAATCAACTTGACATGTTACAAAAGCAGAATGCACGGTAAAATATTACCTGTGTTTTTATTATCTGTATGTTTGTTAGTAGTTAAATCTTGTATAAGTAGTTAAAAATTGGTTTCAAAGTTTTAAGGCATCTCACCTTTGAGTGTTTGAGGATTGGAAAGAACTGGGATGTAGGTTAAAGTTTGAGGGATAAGGAACAGAATAAAAAAAAAAATGTTAGATGGGCAGATGTGCGCTGATGATAGTGTGAATTGTTGAAAGTGAAGAGAAGCTGTGGCCAGCAAAAGAAATTGAGTTTGAATATTAGCAAGGAAGGTTATGTTGTTGAATAAATGCAAGGAAGAAGTAACGATTTAAAATGAATAGTAGAGCAGTGAAAGTGGCTATGTCAAGTAGGTATGTTGGAGAAAATGTAGTAGTTAATGAGAAAATTAGAGAAGGGGAATGCAGTATGGTTGAAGCAAGGAAGGTATCAACATCTCAGCAAAAGTTTGGAAGAGGAAAAGAATGTATGGAAGCAAATTAAGATGTAGGAAGGAATAGTTAAGCAGCTGTCTTTGTTGAAGCAATGTGTAATTTTAAAAGTGAATAGAAGAAAGACATGGTGTGGAAGAGATGCTAGGGTTAACTCAATAACAGCAAGATTTTTAATGCCCAAAATGTAGTAGAACAGCATATTAGGACCAGAAAGAGCAGCACCAAGTTGTGACAGAAAGCAGGCCCTAGAAGAGGTTGAACTTTGTTATCCAGGAGACAGGTTGATAGGGCAGTAAGTAAGATAGAGGGAACTGCCTGGATGAATGTAATCAAGAATATCACAATAAACAGGACAAAAATGTATGATTCATGTATAAGGCCCATACTTTGTGTGTTTCATGTATAAGCCCCATACTATATGTAGCAGAGACCTTGTAATATAAAGAGAAATGTATCAAGTTTTCAAGATATGTGAATACAAAATATTGAAGATTTGTGGCTGATGAGCAGTGGTATGGTCATATTATAAATTAGGAAGTTGCCGAGAATGAGGTGCTAAGCAACTGGAAAATAAACTGAGAAGTCAAAGTTTGAGATACTTTGAATGTTTATAAAGAGAAGGGGTAAGGAGCAGATACTCCAAAATCAGTAGATATGAAAGTACCAGGATCAAGACCAATAGTAGGCTACTGAAATCTTGGAAAAATTACACATATCAAAGACTTAGAGAGGCAGCAAATGCACAAGGGTGAAAACAGTGGCGAGAACTCATTGACCCCTAACCCCATAAAGGACAATCTGATTTAAGCTGATGGTAGTGTGAAGAAAAAGAGGAAACAGAAGAAAACAACATAAGAAGTAAATGAGTGAATGAAGAAATGGATATTCACTTGCAAAACCTGAGGAAGTGATGCATGATGCTTAGAAGTAATACTAGAGTCCCTCTTGATTTTATGACCATTGATGTCAGTTATACTGCCAAGGGGACCATTTCATAGTTTTACATAAAAGGAATAAAAGACTGGCATTGTATGGTGTGGCAACATGGCACCTCAGTAGAATGTAGATGCTGATGCTTTTCAAACCAAGTCCAAAGCAAGTAGCTTGCAATAGTTCAAAGGATGTAGACTATAAAAGGTGCTTATGAAGGTTTCCTGTGGAAATAGAACTCGTGGGAGATAGAAAAAGGAGAGTGGCTTAAATGAATGATTTTGTAACAATGTTGCCATGGGCTACCTGGTACCTACCCCTTGCTTTGATGTCTGTGTTCACTGTGTGTTGATATTGGAAGGATTAAGGTAGTGCTACAGAAGCTTTGACATAGGTATCTTTGGATGCTCACAACCTAATCTATGTAAGTATAGTATACATGTAAAGTTTTTCAGTTTGCCATTACCATTATGGTATGAAAATGGAAAAAAAATGTCTTTGTTCACCCAGTTGAGAAAAATGTATTCTGTAGTTTTTTGTTTTAATCATCAAAGTGAATCATGGTTGCACTAAATACAGTATTCTGAATGTTTTTGGGCATTACTATTATATTTGGAACATGTGATGTTCATAGTTTACCTCTTTATTTGTAGTTTGAAAGCCATAGTGGAAAGTGTTCAAGAAAAGAAGAAACTGGAAGAGCAAATCAAGAAGTTGGAGAGACAAAGAATTTATCATCAATACGAAAAAAGGAGACAAGTAAGTATAAGAAGTTTCTTACATCTTATCTATTGAATTAAGTTAATTTAAACAAATGAACTTTTTCATGTTTTTGTTTTGCTACCTTTCGACATGATTGCTTGTTTGAAGGAGTATATTTTGAAATGCCAATACTTATACACACTAAGAAGGAAAAAGAAGTCAAGCAACTAATTTAGGTAAAGTACAGTAAAGTAATTTTGTAATATATAGAAAAAGGATAGTTAAACAAACAGTTAAGGAATCAAGATAAATAATTTTAATAAGGTAAACCAAAGATAACATTAAAAATTAATACTGAAATATAAACAATCAGAACAAAAACTTACATGTACCAAAATATATAAGCCACAAGCAGTGCATTTATACCTGTACTTTGAAGAGGTTATAGTTTAAATTATGTTTATTTCATGTACACAACCATCATTGGTAGAGGCATCGCACATGGTTTATAAGTTTTATGCAGAAATCACACACCGCACACATCTCGACTGTCGACCTAACCGTGCAACAACTCTTTGCTACTGGGAGAAAGGGCGCTGGTGACTTGTACAATACTTGTACATATGCTACCGGGGTCTAAGCAATGACAGGCAGGGCAGCCGATCGAGACTACAAAAGTCTACCCCAAAGCCAAATCAAAGACCTTCAAAAGAAGGCATCATGCTTACCCCATACAAATGGGAAAAAAGCACATTAAAAGAAGAAGAAGATAGGAGGTACAGGTGAAATAGTACAAGTTAAGACATTGCAAATGTACAAGTGCATGTAATATATATATATATATATATATATATATATATATATATATATATATATATATATATATATATATATATATATATATATATATACATATATATATCACACACACACACAAATTACCTAAAGGTTTAGGTTCCGGAGCCCCTTGTGCAAGGTGAATTTTAGTAAGTTTGGCATGGTCTTTAAAAATGCTAATAAATGTTTATTTCCAGAGTTTAAGTACTAAATATGACCCTAATCATGCTCCCAGAGTGTTAAGCTAACTTTTAAATGAACTAAAGGTTAGTGTAATTTTATTTAAAATTTAGCTTATTACCCTCAAAAAGGAATACAGTAAATGGTTGACATAAAAATTGAGTACTGCACAGTTTCATAATAGCGCATTTACAGTAGGTGCGTCACGTATACTAATGTTACCCCTAATTCATGGGATGCCGTTTTCTTTGTCACTTAGAGTAAAAGCCGTTTTCTTTGCGTCACTAGGCATAACGTCACAGTCAACAAAAGTACAATTCCATAAACGTTGAAAAAATGTACATAATGTTCAGTAGAAGGTAGTACAGTACAGGTAAAATTCAATCAATTTAAAATTATACTGTATACTGTACAGGTAATGACATACCAGAGAAATAATAAGTTGTAAAAGTATGTTTGAGCGCTAACTACGAATGAGAGAAAGAGAGAAATACTGTAATAAAGTAACTGTACTGCTTTTGTGTCGTATTTATGCGCAGATATATAAATACAAATTTTCCATTCTGATTTTACACTTAAAAACACGAAAACTTAAAAATTAAACACACTTTCCACAGGGGTATCATCTTTGAAAAATGCAGTAGCTAAGGGTTTCATATCTTGTAAAAGTACACCAACTAAACGTGCTGTAATTACATGCACATACAGATAGCACCAGCACTTTTCTCCGAGGTGAACAGAGTAATTTTCAAAGAATGATACTTATACAACTCTTAGTTACATCTCTGATATTACATTAACGAATTCATTTTATCAAATGAGCGCGACTGAACAACCTCATCTCAAGGTCATGTAAAGTCCTTGTGACAAAGACTTTGCAAATGTACATAATACTTGTATGATATTTATGTACAGAAATATAAATATAAATTTTCCATATCGATTTTACAGTTAAAAGCATGAAAACTTATAAATGTACTTCAAACATTAAACAAGCAGTTTCTGCAGGGGTATCATCTTTGAAAAGTGCAGTAACTTTGCAAATGGGTATCACATCTTGTAAAAGTACACTAACTGAATGTGCTGAAATTAACTTTGCATCATATTTATGCATGTACAAAAATAAAAATAATAAATTTTGATACAGATTTTACACATGAAAGCATGAAATGCATTTTTCATATAGATTTTACACATGAAAGCATGAAATGCATTTTTCATATAGATTTTACACATGAAAGCATGAAATGCATTTTTCATAGAGATTTTGCACATTAAAACATGAAATGCATTTTTCATACAGATTTTACACATAAAAGCATGAAATGCATTTTTCAGACAGATTTTACACATAAAAGAACGAAATGCATTTTTTCATACAGATTTTACACATAAAAGCATGAAAACTTGTAAATTACTTCAAGAATTAAACACCCACTTCTGCAGGGTTTCTCGAGAATTTCGTGTGTCTGAAAAAATCGTTCGTATGCCCGTTAGTTAGGTTCCAGTGAAAAGTTCGTGTGTGTGTGAATTCAAGGGCAACTCAATCGTGCAAGATCAAGTATTACAAAGTATGTATATATATATATATATATATATATATATATATATATATATATATATATATATATATATATATATATATATATATATATATATATATATATATATATATATATATATATATGTATATATGTGTTTATTTATTTATATATATTTATGTATATATGTATTTATATATAAATATTATATATATTTATGTATATATGTATATATTATTTGTAGTATATATATATAAATATTTATATATATATATATATATTTATATAAATATATATATATATATTTATATATATGTATATATATTTATATATTTGTTATATATTTTATATATATATATATATATATATATATATATATATATATATATATATATATATATATATATATATATATATATATATATATATATATATATATATATATTTGTTATATATATAATTATATATATATATATATTATATATATATATATATATATATATATATATATATATATATATATATATATATATATATATATATATATATATATATATATATATATATATTATATATATTTATATATATATTTATATATATATATATTTTTTTATATATAATTCATATGGAGTGCATAAGCTGTTGTTGCATATATATATATATATATATATATATATATATATATATATATATATATATATATATATATATATATATATTTTATATATATAATTCATATGGAGTTTTATATATAATTCATATGTTTTAGCAATATATGCAACACGTATGCTGTTGGACAATTAGGAATTGTTCTTTTTGCACATATTTATTTCCCGACGTTTCGTAATTCTCATATCATAATTACATCTTCACGGGCTCTAAAATGGATAAAAACAACACATAATTAGCATAAAACTCAAACTGAAAATTTTTAACACTTAAAATTATACATTTAAAAAAAGAACAAGATCTATTAAAATACACAAACTATTGGACCAGCCTTCCACCAGAGTAAAAGAAACATAAATTGAAGGACACTAACAAATAAAAAAAAGAGGAAAAGACAACTTAAGACAAGAAAAGGGGAGTGGCTGTTGACTGTGTGTTTAATTGGAGAACCAGTTGTGTGATCAATAAGGACTCTAAAATGGGTAATTCCTGAGTGTTGGGTGTCTGTCCGATGATTTTAAAATCTTTATTTTCAATGTATGTTTTGCAGCTTTTAGCATGAGTTCTTATATTGGAATGCTCCAGGTTCGTGAGTCTGCTGCCTGTCTGGAAACTGACCCCTCTATGACAGTCGATGCAATGGGATCCACAGGAGGCTGCTGAAGGTGTGCGGGATCCACACGGATGCTGCTGAAGGTGTGCATTGACTGTCATGGAGGGGTCAGTTTCCGGACAGGCAGCAGACTCACAAACCTGGAGCATTTTGGCTGTTGGGCCTTTCTTGGGGGGGGGGGGGTAGTATTTGTACTGACTACGTGTAGCCCACCAGGAGACCAACAACCAAGATGAACTTTCCCTTCAGTGAGTCATCTGACGAGAAGAGCACATGGTCGAAGAAACACAACTTCTCCCATACGACTTTTATATGCATTTCTGTGTAACCATTATTGTCACATTTCATTTATGATCACCACTATATGCATTGCTATGCAAGCGCTCCGATCATGTACTCTTAATGTTCAACTGAATCTTCTGTATCAAATTGTGTGTTTGTTTCTGTCTGTGAACAAACACAGACGCCTAAACTTAATCCCTGTTTCGATTTGTCAGAGAGTAGTAACTACGTTGCGGCTCGCACCAGCCGATAACCTCTGAAGATTCTGTACATCAGTACCTACCTTACAGTACAAACCAAAGCATCAAGCTACGAGCTTTGTTATTGGCTGCTTCCAACTCTCTTAACCCATAGCATGTCGTCATGGTAAGAGAGAGGGGGGGGGGTGAACATTGTTTTTTTATACTGTACATATTACATGATAATAGATCAATATTGAGGGGGTTTTCCTTTAAAAATGAGTGATATTTTGCTATTTTTGCATTAGTATTAATATTTGAAAATTTATCATATAAAAAAAGATACATGTTACACATGCATAAAAATTACCTCTCTCATCTCAGTAAGAGAGAGAGAGAGAGCAAAAATACAACTCATACACTATTGACAGTACGTACAAAGCATTGAGCTACAAGCTTTGTCATTAGCCTATTTCCAACTCTTTTAGCCAATAGGTACATATTACGATGATAATAAATCAATATTGATGGATTTTACTTTAACTTTTGTTTGATATTTTACTGTGTATACTTTAATATTAATATTTGAAAATTAGTAAATAATTTTTTTTACAAAAGATTAATTTAGTCATGAAAATAAAATGGAAATATAGTAATTAGTGAGCATTGCTCTATGAAAAAATCTGGCTGAAAACAAGTGAATTTCCTACAATATATTTGGAGAGTTTATAACAAAACAGAAAAAAACTGTGATTGCTGAACTGCAGGTCATCTAGCTGGGTCCACTGTATATATATATATATATATATATATATAATAGATATATATATATATATATAATCTTATATATATATATAACATAATAAATATATATATAGAAATAACCAAGTTACATTCTAACAATCTGGAAGAATTGTGTTTATTTTAATTAACTTTGCCTTGAAATTAACAAAGTGCATGCAGAATGTAAGCAATAAATGGAGTGAATAAACTGACTTACCTTCATATCACATCTAAGTAAACAGAGGATTGGAGGTCGCCATGGTTGGGGGGGAAAATTAACCAGTTATTTACTTTAAACTGAATTTATTTACAAATGAAGCAATCGGGAAATTAATATGAAAAGGCTGACAGAGCAGCAAGCAAGCACATACAATGTGCAATAAAATTAGACAATGTGTAGCAAAATACTGAATCTGAAAATGTATTTACAAACAAATAGTTAATGCAAATGAACGTTTCTGTTTGTTATGGTTAAATTAATTTGGTTGTTAATGCAACTTGTTTCTTCAAGGGAGTGACTGTCCAGTGCCCTGGACTGCTAATCAGAAGATTCTTGCATGCAGCAGGATGGCAGTGAAACATCTAAGGTATTTTCTTTTCACAAGGCATGGCACAGACTGCCCGAGGTGCTGGATAACAGGTTCTGGAAGAGAATTCCAAGTTAGCATTCAAAACCCAATGAGTTTCTCTCACATGAACTTAATTATGCACAATGGGGGAATTAATCAGTTAAATTTAATTAGCACAGATAACACTATGGAGGGAGTAATCTAATTCTGATCACTGAATTAATTTAATTTGTGCTTAGGGTGAATCATGGGCAACTTGGCTGTTAGGTTTGATTGAAAAAAGGGGGCTTTGTTTAGGAGAATGAAAAGTTAGAAATTGGGAAAATGGAGAGAAATTCACGAGAAGAAAAAGAAAGCTGGCGTAGGACCGAGTGCTTCCAGACATACCTGATTCTTTGCTGTGCTTAGAGCTGCATTGCATTAGATGAAATTTGGCCGCTGCAGTCTCGCCTTTCACACCAGCCCAGAGAGACAAAAGGGCCACCATTCGACACAGTGGCGGTTGGGTAAGGAGTGTTTTGAGCCCATGGTCGCAGGGCATCGCATCTGCTTTGTTGTTTGGCTTGGAGCACAGGACACTGGCGATCTTAAAGCAGTCACACAGCCAGCAAAAGGTCGTAGGGGAAAATAAGTCTTATAGTTAAGTCCTTAAGAGTTAGGATAATAGCCTATTTACAGCCCGGATTCGCCCGTGTCCCTAACGGCTATAAAACATCCAATGCTGGGGCTAAGGAGTGGTATTGTTCGCCCAAATCAGGTGATGGGGTTGGGATAGGCCTACATAAGTTCAACCCCTTCATGGTGTCTCTTCCAGCCACGCCATTAATTCTACTTATAGCTGTCTGGCAGAATAATTTTTATAAATAGGAAAGAATATATCTGTATGCATGTAATATATATATAGTATAAACACACACATTTACGCCTGCACACACACACACATTGCTCTGTACATATATATATATATATATATATATATATATATATATATATATGTATATATATATATATATATATATATATATATATATATATATATTGTTAATATATTATAATCATGTTTTATTCAATTTAATAATTTTTATGGCCCTGCAGACCAAGAATACACGAATCTGCCATATTAACTTCAAAGACAGTATAATTAGCAAAATTCTGCCAGTTAATAATTAACAAGAATATATAGTGAGATGAATATTAGATTTCAAACGAGTTCTTCCAAACATTGAACGCTTAGGCATAAAAGAAAATCGAGACTTGACTGATTTTGGTTACCCAAAATGCTAGGTTTTTTACTGGAATAACTGGAAATATAATAATTGCTTAATCTAAAAATATTTTTTTACACGCTGTAAAGATGGTGGCCGGAGAATGAAACAAAGAAAGAGTTGGAAATACAGAAAAGAGGTTAAAAGAACATATTTTTATTTTAGACTTATATTAAATATATTATTTACAACATAAGTTCTCTGTGTGTGACATTGCTCCATATTCACTAATAAAATAATATATTTCCAGACGAGAACTCTTTCATATTTTTCTCCTTCTTCCTGACCTGAGCCTGTTGCAAACAGTCATCCCAGCGTGAGTCGTTTTGTTCAAAACATTTTTCCAAGAGACAGGTAATAAAGGAAAAAGGACCTAAGGACTTCACCTATTTTTAAGGCTGATATGGGAATTTTCCTATAAAGGAAAAAATGGCTAAATGCTACCTCCAATGGCAACGGACATTATTTGAACTGCCGGCTTTCCTGTCTTAGACAACGTATTTCCCCTTTCAGTTTATTACTGACAATCAAAGTATTTATATGTTAGTAATATTTGTAAAAAAATATATATATATATTATATATATGAGCTATATATCATATATATATATATATAATATATATATATATCCATATATATATCCACATATACAAGATTAGCCTTGTAAATATCATCCCATAGTTTTGATATATTTACTCTTCTGTTTATCGTGTGTCAAATAATAATAATTGTTGAAATATCGTATGTAGTGTAAAGTCAAATCTCAAGAGGGTTAGTGATTTAGATAACATCATAATTTAGAGTTAATAATACATTTTTAATAGTAACAGTATATCAGCAACACGTGTGTGTAGTAGTGAAGGCTTGCTTTGCTTCAAGTGTCATCATGAAAGATTATATGTTGACAGGCAAGAGATAAGCTGCTCTACCAGGAAACCAACTCAGGTTTTTTGTTTTGTTTTTAAAACATGCCAATCATAATTAGCCAGTTGTAGTCTGTTTTGATCGTGTTAAGATATCTGTAAAGCTTTGTCCCATACAAGATGACTAATGATTTTGCAATGTTACACGTGTTCCATATGATTTTCTGATAAAGACGTGTACCCTTTGAGAAATATGAACAAGTGTTGCACTGAAGCACACAACAATTGCATCATGTTTAAGATTACGTTGCTCTGATTGCGTCCCTTATGATTTTGTTGTTTGAGTCACATACACCTTTGAGGGTAAATGCACTTGTCTCGATCAATTACGTCATCTTCCTTCTAGAATTTTCTCTTGTATCTCGTTCCCAAAATGCCTTAATGAGGTCATTTGATTGTTTCATTTCCTACTGGAATCCTAGTTTGTTCATTCTGATTTCAGAGACCGTTAGTGTTGGCTCTCTCTCTCTCTCTCTCTCTCTCTCTCTCTCTCTCTCTCTCTCTCTCTCTCTCTCTCTCTCTTCAAAAGAGAGAAATTATTAACGTGAAGTGTTAGTTTGGTCACTGGTATTAATCTTAGCTTTTGAGATCTGAATTTAGGAAAACTGTAATGGCACCTATCAGAAGTGTGTTTTGTGAATTTAAAGCAGCTGCATTCAAGTGATTTTGCGAGTTTTCACAAGGTTGTGTAAGGTAAAGTGAATTTTACTTTACTTATTATTACCATGGTATAATAAGGTATATTAGGGAAATTTTGCCTTAGTGAAATTATTACTGATATATCTTTTGTGTATTTTTGTGTGTTCTTGTGATTGTAATCTCTTGATTTTTCACATTCTATATTTTGGTGATTTAACATTTGTTTACTTAGCATTGTAAATATTTCTTGATAATTTAACATTGCAAACTTGATTTAATTTTCATTTACTAAGATTTTCTTTTTAAATCTCGTGTAATTCTTGATAGTTTAAATTTTGCTTGATTAATTTAATTTCTTGATAAATAAAAGTTTTTGTGATTTAGTTTTGTTAATAATTTAACTCAAGAATTAATTAAATTTTTGTGTTTTCAAGTAAAAACTTTTCAGTTTGTGAATTCTAATTATAAATTTTGAATTTAAAAATAAATTTTTGTATTGAATGTTTTTAAAAACTGTTATATTTGTTTACCACCAGTGAATAGGGTTAATTGTGTGCATAAGGCAAAGTGATAAACCAGTTTTGTTCCTTTAGTTTTCCTGAAGTGAATTAAGACCAGGGAAACAGTTAAAGTTGTTTGATGGAGTGATGCCCTTTTACTTTAGTATATTTCTTGTTTAATTGATGATACCTCACACTTGCTTTGATAAACCTGTTTGATTTTTCACATGATTGATGAGCTTTTTAAGGGATCACTGTTACCTTTAGAGTACTCATTTGTAATTTCTATTGTTATGAGAGTTCAGGTATCTGACTGAAGTGAGGTAAAAGTTTGAATTCTGTGATTAGTTGTGTAATAGCCAGGTACTTGGAACACATCATGACTATATAAATATATATATTCAAGAGAAGTCACAAGCTTGTAACTTTTCTTGAATAAATATCTCTGCTAGATACCATCCAGTTTCAATGAGGTCCTGTTAGTAATTGTATTAATGCACAGAACAATTTATGACAATAAGTGAACTAAAATATATGCTATATATATGATTTATATATCCTTCCTATTGTGGCCCTGCAGGATATATGTATATATATTTATATATAATATATTTTCCATATATATATATATTTATATATATTATATATATAAAATATATATATTATATATATATATATATATATATATATTATATATATATATATATATATATATATATATATATATAATATATATATATATTATTATGATTAGCAAAAATTCGCTAGCAAATTGCCTCCCCCTTTGTTTTGTTGTTTGTTGTTGTTTTCATTTACTGCCAGCCGGCCGATCGATAGACCATCTGTCTATCGACTTAAAAACAAGGGTTTAAAAGATTAAAAGGCGCTCCCATTTTTGATAAAGATCTTTCCTTCGAGGCAAAAGTAATCTGGCTTGGGTGTTTCTCCTACAGGCCAAAACCTCCCCTGCGGGCAGCAGGTGCAATGAGTCAAAACATCTGTGTTGGACGCCCCCTGCCCCATAGGAGGGATAAAAGGCAGAAACCCACGAGGTCTCAGCACACACACGGGCTGGAAGATATGGAGTGAACTTGTGAAGACGTCCTCAACACCTGGCCCCATCGATGCCCTTGCATCCTAACCACGTGGCCCTTTCCAAAGTATACTTTTCCTCGTGCCCCTCGACCGTATTCCTCGAGCCCACACGCCATTGCTTGGAGTTTCGAGGAGTCCCCATCGCCTTGCCCCTTTACGGAAGCCCTTGCATCTCACCACGTGGAAGAAACTCGCCCTCGAAATCGCAAGTCATCCACGGACCGCCTTCTACGCGCCCTCGGAAAATCTGCTAAGGTAAAGTGCCCTGAAGAGCCCCATTTCAGTCACGCTTTGTCTCGTAATATTTTCTTAAAGAGAAAGCCAGAAATCTCCCTTGTCTAATGTCCGTGCGCCTCTTGCATCGGCAGTATTAATTCTTTATTACTCCTTTGGCACCCTCAGTGCAGCTTCGAATTCATTATTCTTTTGTCTATTTTCATTACTGGCGTATAATGTGCATATCTCTCATTTCAGAGGGATCCTATTTCGTGGAAGCTTCTCGGACTGTGGCTGGAATTTTCATTCAATCCCGTAGTTTCATTCAATCTACTGAGTTCCTCTTTCCCGTACTAATGTCATTTATGTAAATACACTACTTTAAATGTGCCCACGTGTTTTACGTAATATTTCCCTCAGTAACCAGAGCCCTATGCTCATATGAAATTCTCCTTTGTTTTCCTCTTTTTTACGTTTTCCCGTACCCACAAAGTCAGAATCACAAGGCTAAATTAACTTAAATTGTTGCTACCTGTCTCACAGAGCATATTTCAAACTAAAACCACGGAAAAACGTAAAAATGGCGACCTGGCCATAGATCTCGTTTTGCAGTTGCAGTTCCCCTAGTGTTGCTTTATTGCATTTGCAACTTGCCAGATCAGCTATTAGCAAAGCTAAGCTGGGTACGAGACAATTACGAACCTTTTGTGTAAAACCAGCACACAGATCCAGAAAATTCCACGTAAGTAATGTGTTTATCTTAGCAAAACCTTTTTACAATCGTGACTGTTCCTAGGAATTAGAAATAGGGACGCATGTAATCACTGAGAGAAAAGAACCGCCGATTAGATTCGTTAATGCATGCCTTTCAGGATAGGTAGTTAGGAAATAACCAGTGCTAACCATCCTTTGCTTCGAGGAATAGTGCGAAAATTCCTCTGTGTTAAAATCTTTGCCATATTCTTTTGCTTCGAGGAATAGTGCGAAAGAAATTCCTCTGTGATAAATTTTACTTCGCATTTCGAATTAGCTTAACTGTTATTTAGGCGCGAATAAAATTCCCACGTGGGACACGACGAAGTCAGCTTGCATTGCTGAAAATTCTCTCAGTGTAGTTAGAATTCGAGTTAGGTGTTAGGAAAGCGAAATTTAAACTCCGCTTATAGGGAAAATTACTAGGCCGTTGTACTGTTATCCTCTCAGACGACTGGGAAATTCTCCGAATCCCAGACGGTATATAAATATACGGGTTCATTCACCCAGAATCTAAAAATACCTCCGGTGTTGGCCAAACGACCTGCACCCCCACCCCGCCCATGCCCGCGTGTGTAGCATTTTTTTTTTTTTTTTCCCATTCATTTCCCAGCATACATTTTTCTTTGGGTTTCCGTTAGTAATTTCTAAGTCCTAAGGGACGAATCGTAATTCCAAGTCCTAAGTGACTCCTAAAATTCTACGTCGCAAATTCGCACGTGGCGAGAATTCCTCCAAATTCCAGTCCTCAGAGACTCCTAAAATTCTACGTCGCACGTGGCGAGAATTTCTCCAAATTCCAGTCCTCAGAGACTCCTAAAATTCTACGTCGCACGTGGCGAGAATTTCTCCAAATTCCAGTCCTCAGAGACTCCTAAAATTCTCGTCGCACGTGGCGAGAATTTCTCCAAATTCCAGTCCTCAGAGACTCCTAAAATTCTACGTCGCACGTGGCGAGAATTTCTCCAAATTCCAGTCCTCAGAGACTCCTAAAATTCTACGTCGCACGTGGCGAGAATTTCTCCAAACTCCAGTCCTCAGAGACTCCTAAAATTCTACGTCGCACGTGGCGAGAATTTCTCCAAACCCAGTCCTCAGAGACTCATACAAAAATTCTACGTCGCACGTGGCGAGAATTTCTCATTCCTGCGGAACCCAAAATTAAGTCCTTTTGAGACATTATATAGTGTAGTTCACACACATCTAAGCCCTTACGGGACTGATCATTCTAGTTCGTTAGAACAACTCCTTAACTTCACGCTACAGCCGGCCAAGTCCGAGCGTGACAAAATCCAACTACGTCTTCCGAGACACATATTAAAATTCGTTCGCCAAGAACAACCACGTCTTTCCAAGACATATCAAATTTTAACAAAAAGTCTCCTCAGACTTACTAATCACCTGTCTTATTCAGACAGATCCATTCTCCTGCAGTCTGAACCATTGAGTGTTTCAGATTCCTGCAATTGAGTCTTTTCAGACAACCTGAGTCTTTTCAGACATATCATATAACCATTATTTCAAGATGGCTAATACCAGAGCCCAACAAAACGAGGATTTCAAATTCTACATGTCCGCTGGGAAGGACATGGGACTATCGGGGCAAGATCTGAGAGCATGGGTTCAAGAGCGAGTGGACGATGCCAAGGCGGAGAGAGCAAAAGAACGTGAGAGAGGGAAGAGAACGTGAAGAGAGGAGGAACAGAAACGGAACAACGGGAGGAAAAAGAATGAGAGAGTGAGAGAGAGAGAGAGATTGCCAACAAGAGCAGGAGAAGGAGAAAGAACGTGCAGAGAGAGAGAGAGAACGAATTGCCCAAGAACAACGAGAGAGAGAGAGAATCGCTCAAGAACAACGGGAGGAAAAAGAACGTGCAGAGAGGGAGAGAGAACGTGAGGAGAGAGAGAGAACGCGCCCATGAGCTCCAGGTGCTAGAACGACAGCACGCCACCCCCCCCCCTGCCGCGGGAATGAGTGCCCTCAGCCAAGCTCACTCGTTCATGCCAAAATGGACAGAGTCCGAACCTGAAGTATGGCTTGAAAGGGCCGAACGAGTCCTGGAGTGCTGCGATCTCTCCCCGCGGAACTCTCCCTTGTTCTCACTAAATTCCTGGGCGGAAAGGCCCTCGTTGCCTACCACGCCCTTCCCCGCAGACGATCGGGGAAACTGGGAAGCCGTCGCCAAGCAGTTACGAAGGCGTGCGAGATTACCCCCGAGCGTGGAGGAGACGTTGGAGAGAGCAGCCCAGAGAAGCAGGCCAGACTTGGTCCGATTGGGCGTACCATTCGAGCGGGCGTTGACAAAATGGCTCGATTCGGAAGGAGCCACTAACACCGCCGAGGTACTCGAGCGGTTTAAATTCGAGCATTTCCTGCGCCACGCCCCCCTGCCCTCGCCACTCATATAGTGGAAAAAGCCCCAGCAACACTCACCGAGTGTTGCCGAATAGCAGATATGTGGAAACTCACCACCCTCAAGAAGGATCCATGGGGCGGAAGATAAATCCCCGTCCCTCCTCGGAGGTTCAAATTCCCACAAAAATGGGAACTCGGGCAAGCCCCTAACTTGCCATTATTGCAAGAAAACGGGGCATTCCTCCGAACAGTGCCGGAACAAGAAACCGGCTCCTCTCTCTCCGGAAAACCGACAAATAACTCGCCTGCGCCCTCCACAGGGGCAGCGCGGAAAGACTTTAGCCAGACCTTTTGCACGGCGTGCAAGGTCTATGGCCATTCTCCCGCATGGGCAAAATGCCCACGCAATAATAAATCAATACTCCCACCGTCGCCTTGGCCGTCACAGATCCCCAGTCATTAGGCCCTCCCCGCCGAAGGGCCTGTATACGTGGCCCCTCCACGAGGTAGCGAGCCACACGCCCGAGTCACTGCTTTCGAGGACTCGGGCGCACAAATCTCCCTCATCCGAAGGGACAGAGTTCCCTCACGGAGCTATCGTCAATAGACGAAAACTCGTCACGATCGAGGGAATAAATCAATTTAAAATGATACTCCCTACGGTCCAATTGAGAGTCTCAAGACCTCACCAATCCAAAATTTGCAATCTTGCAGTAGCAAGCCATCTCCCGGAGGCTATGACGTCATCCTGGGACAGGACTTTCAGTCCCCACCGAAATCACGACAATCTAGGGGTCCCCATTCCCGAATCATTCCGGGGCGCGAGTAATCCTCCCCGCTTCTCCCTCAGCCAAGACTGGCGCCCCTGGGTACCAGGAGGACGTGCAGTCCCCACCAGTGCCACCTGAGTACGATGTACAGTGGCCCCTCGATCGGTTCCCGATCCACCTCCAGTGCCCGGCCCTGCCTCAGTGCCAGTGCCAGGGCCCCAATCAAATCTCCCTTCAGGAGATGCCAAATTCCTGCCGGTGCCACTTGCATGCCCCGAGCAGGGCCAAGCTTCGTCCGTCCTGACCGACGAGCCCAAGAAACCTCTGATAGCGCCTGACTCTGCCCTAGTGCCAGCGCCAGAGCACTACGCCGATCTCCATTCACGGGATCCAACTCAGGACCCCTCTCTTCCCCCGCCTGGCACCGCTACCAGCGTCGGTCAGAGAGACGGTTCCTCCCGACCACCGCGAAGCTCACCTGCAGGTGCGGCCTCGCAACCCGTGCCTGAGCTGGTCATCGCCGTTACCTGCGAGCCGCTCACGCCACCCCGACCGCCTCCTCTCTGCCTCAGCCCGTCGCCGACGCAATTGCAAGTCAGGATTCTGCCATATCTCACTTGGCCGATGAACTACAAGAGCCGCGACGGATCATGGTAGAACCCGCACGGAACACTCCTGCGTCAGCTGTCGCATCAGCAGGCCCAGGTGGTACTCCGTGCCGCCCTCCGGTCGCGGGCCCTCCGCTTCCCGGCCGAGACGACTGTCCCATTAAGAAAGACTCGAGGCGAAATTACCACGGGCGTGGGACATTCCAGGTAATTTACAAAGAGCTCTAGAGCTCCCATGGCACCTGTGCCACCATTTCATTTTTCGAAGGTCTTGGCACCCCTAATCCAGAAGGGGATGTCAGACCCTCCTCTATCTTCCTCCGTTCCTCAGGAACTTCTATCTCTTATCACCTCCTCTATTAATCTTCCCTTAAATTATCCCCACAAGAGGCAATTAAATACGGGATACCATTCCCCACACAATGTATAAATCATTAAGAATAACAGAGTGAGAAGTGGCACGCCCTTGCGCCCATACCTTGGCACCGGGCGTGCGTGTCAGCCCCTCCTGAAGGAGTCGCGCCCTTCGGTGCACTTTCCTCGCCCTGGGACTGAAGTGATAGTCCGGGCCGTAATTTATAGCCGTAGGACGATAAATTCCCGCCTAACACAATAAAACCCTCACTCTTTTTCCTTTAGCCCTTCTGCCAATATCATTTACTTTCTTTTAGTCATTTATTTATCTTTATTTTAATGAATCACGAGTCATAAACTCTTGCCCTTGTGATTTAAATGCCCCTTTGTAAGCTCTGAGGGACGTGTCCCGCCTTTCATATGCGGTCAAGTTTTCATTCGTAACGTCTTGGTAATTTTCCTTTTGTTATTATTATCCCTTTTCCCCTTCCATTCCTTCCAAGATCGCTGTTTGTCCTACCCCACATCTTTTGTCTGCTCGCCCCGTCATAACATTGAGTAGGCAGTGGACGATAAAATTAGCGTAGTTTAAGGTTAGCGAATTAAAACCTCGCGAATACTCTCCCCGCACACGACTGTCAAAATCCCGTGTGTGGGTCATCCCTCAGCTCGCGTTGAACGATAGCTGAGCCAAGTGCGTTAAAACGAAGATAAATTATCAATGCGAATATGTATAGTCATTACAGTATCGTAAAAAAGGGGATGTCATTTACAAAAATAAACGCTGTTTTTCATTTACACAGCCTCTTCAAGGCAGATTGTACTAACCGCATGCATTTTATCTAAAATTAAGTAACCGTGTATTTTAATTCTTGAACAATAACCTTTCTTTTCATTTGTTGGCCATAGCCTCATATATGTGGTCCTATAATCTTAATTAATTCACAATTGTTCGAGTCACTTTATAAAGTTACCAGTGGGTAACCAAATCTAAAGTAATTATTCTTTTGCAAGTGTTTAAATCACTTTGCGTTCTGTTAACGAAAATTGTCCCAATGTGTTATTAAAAGTAACGTCACAGCTTCATAAAACCCTTAGGAGTAAAGTTCATTGCAAGGCAGAATGTAGAGTAACGTAAAGCATTTGCCGCTCATTCTTGAATATCGATGTACACACCGAAGGAGGTATGTACATCATCTTGTATGGGGAGGTATTATGATTAGCAAGAATTCGCTAGCAAATTGCCTCCCCCCTCCTTTGTTGTTGTTGGTTGTTCTGTTGTGTTTCATTTACTGCCAGCCGGCCGATCGATAGACCATCTGTCTATCGACTTAAAAACAAGGTTTAAAAGATTAAAGGCGCTCCCATTTTTGATAAAGATCTTTCCTTCGAGGCAAAAGTAATCTGGCTTGGGTTTCCTACAGGCCAAAACCTCCCCTGCGGGCAGCAGGTGCAATGAGTCAAAGCATCTGTGTTGGACGCCCCCTGCCCCATAGGAGGGGATAAAAGGCAAAAGCCCACGAGGTCTCAGCACACACGCGGGGCTGGAAGATATGGAGTGAACTTGTGAAGACGTCCTCAACACCTGGCCCCATCGATGCCCTTGCATCCTAACCACGTGGCCCTTTCCAAAGTATACTTTTCCTCGTGCCCCTCGACCGTATTCTCGAGCCCACACGCCATTGCCTGGAGTTTCGAGGAGTCCCCATCGCCTTGCCCCTTTACGGAAGCCCTTGCATCTCACCACGTGGAAGAAACTCGTCCTCGGAAATCGCAAGTCATCCACGGACCGCCTTCTACACGCCCTCGGAAAATCTGCTAAGGTAAAGTCCCCTGGAAGAGCCCCATTTCAGTCACGCTTTGTCTCGTAATATCTTCTTAAAGAGAAAGCCAGAAATCTCCCTTGTCTAATGTCCGTGCACCTCTTGCATCGGCAGTATTAATTCTTTATTACTCCTTTGGCACCCTCAGTGCAGCCTCGAATTCATTATTCTTTTGTCTATTTTCATTACTGGCGTATAATGTGCATATCTCATTTCAGAGGGATCCTATTTCGTGGAAGCTTCTCGGACTGTGGCTGGAATTCCCCAGTTTCATTCAACCTACTGAGTTCCTCTTTCACTAATGAGTAATGTCATTTATGTAAATACACTACTTTAAATGTGCCCACGTGTTTTACGTAATATTTCCCTCAGTAACAAGAGCCCTATGCTCATATGAAATTCTCCTTTGTTTTCCTCTTTTTATTTTTACGTTTTCCCGTACCCAAAGTCAGAATCACAAGGCTAAATTAACTTAAATTGTTGCTACCTGTCTCACAGAGCATATTTCAAACTAAAACCACGGAAAAACGTAAAAATATATATATATATACATATATACATATATATACACACATACATATATACATATATATATATATATATATATATATATATATATATATATATATATATATATATATATATATATATATATATATATATATATATATATATATATATATATATATATATATATATATATATATATATATATATATATATATATATATATATATATATATACTGTTACAGTCAACATATGTAATCAGTCATTATGCGTAATGACTGAAATTTCAGTCATCACGCAGAATGCACTTTAGGGACATTTGATACCCCAGGAGCTAGTACTAAACATGGCGATTGAAACATTTGACCCCAGGGACTAGTACTAAACCCGGCAAAACAGTGTAGGTGACTCACTGTTTCAAATGTTTAGTACTAGCTCCTGGGGTGATCAAATGTCCCCTAAGTGCATTACGTGATGATGACTGAAATTTCAGACATTACTATAATGACTGATTACGCATGTTGACTGTAACATATATATATATATATATATATATATATATATATATATATATATATATATATATATATATATATATATATATATAAAGTTTTTGTACTTTCCATCATTGTATCTACTTGAAGTACCCATAGGGATAAAAATGTGTATGTATTCATATATATATATATATATATATATATATATATATATATATATATATATATATATATATATATATATATATATATATATAAAAGTTTTTGTACTTTCCATCATTGTATCTACTTGAAGTACCCATAGGGTAAATGCAGATAGTCCTAAAAATGTGTATGTATGGATTCAAATACTCACAGTTTTCTAGATTTACAGATATTTTTATGAATGGAGAAGGTTTTGTTTATAGTTGTCAGTTATTGGTAATGAACTAATTAATATATTTCCAATGTGGATGATTAAAAAACTAATTAATAAATGTGAGTGAACTATAAAAACCTTGTATCATCAATAAATATAATTTTAATGTTAATTTAGATAGTCTGAATAATTTATCAGTATATGAAAATTAATTTCCCTGTTCTACATATAAAAGTAATTCTTAGTTTAACCAGACCACTGGGCTGATTAACACCTCTCCTAGGGCTGGCCCGAAGGATTAAACTTATTGTATGTGGCTAAGAAACAATTGGTTACCTAGCAATGGGATCTACAGCTTATTGTGGAATCCGAACCACATTATACCGAGAAATGAATTTTCTATCACCAGAAATAAATTCCTCTAATTCTTCATTGGCCGGCCGGAGATTCGAACTCAGGCCCGGCAGAGTGCTAGCCGAGAATGGTAGCAACCAGTCAAATGAAGAATCTGTTCTATATATACTATATATGTTTATACTATATATGTATATGTTATATGTAAATAATCATGGAAAAGTTAATTTCCCTGTTCTCCTATATATACTATCTACAATTACTTCATATGTATATGTTTTATGTAAATGATTTTGTTGTATAACTACCTTAACTATACTTATATGTGATGGTACAGTTTGTATCTTAATGCTTTAATTATAGCACTGTAGCGGATATGATAGTGACAGTTAATTGTACGTATATATTGATAATGTTTTAGTTATACAAGTATTATATTGTTATTATGGATGCTGTTAATGACTTAGGACTGCTACCAATGGGTAATATAAGTTGACACAATGCTGAAAAATGGTACATGAACTGTGTATATAAATTATCTCAGTGGTCTGATTAAACTACTTAATTATAATCCTCCTTGCCCCATGTTCTTGTTGTCAAAGCTACTGTGGCTTGAAGTGTGAACGGCATTGGCTACCTGGATAAGTGGGTTACCCATGCATGTTCAGTATGTACAGACATGGGAGAATTTTTGTTAGGAAAAATATGTGACACAAAGTGGGCTCTAAAGGTAAAAGGTTTGTGTGAAAAATTAATCTGGTACAATTAAAAATACTTTTTGCTTTAAATTTACTGAAAATTTTCTTTTCCAGAAGACCATTTCTTTGCGGAATGAAATTGCCCAGATAGATAAGAAGATCAAACATGAAAGGAAACTGTTAGACCCTTTGCATAAGCAGATAGAAGAATGTAAAGAATCCAGTGTACTCCAGAAAAGGACAGTACATACAAAGGTACCAATAGCTGATCAGTGATTTTTTAAAAATAGTGGACTCTAAGGTGAACATCTTCCATGTCCCATGGTAAATTACAGAGTGTGATTTATAGTTATAAAGTATAAAGTTTTTTTTTTTTTTACAGGTTGTAAAATCTCAAGAAGCCCTTCAGAAGGTTAAAGACCTTCGTACACAAGAAGATAAATTAGGAGAAGAGACAAAAGCAATAGTTTATGATTTCAATGCCAAAAAAGAAGCAGCACAGCAGCAGAGGATGGACCTTGAAAACTTCAGAAGACAGTTGGATGTTTTAGAAAGGCAGTTTGAGTCTTTACCTGCTGCTGATGGTTGGTGCACATGAATTTCTACTTTTATCAGCTCTAATTTCATCCCCTCCATTTTATATATTAGTCATTGCGAGCAGTTGAGGACTACAACTTTCAGTCTTTTACTGGGTATTAATTGTAAACACAGTGATGGATGGTACTGTAAGAGGTGCAAAAGAAACGAGCAGGTAAAAGTTACTGCTGGTTTATTACAGATTCGGGCAGTTTATATAGCGGCCGACTGGCGCCGAACCGCAGAAGACAATGACATGGAGCGTGACCTGAGGTCAAAAACAATTAACAATAATATTCGGCGAACAAGTACAATTTACAATACAAAAACATATAGAACTTCAATATGGATACAGTCTTGATGCCTGCGAATAAAGAAACATACGCTACGTGATTTATGACAGTTGGACAAATACATATAAAGTTGAAATGGTAGAAAATGGGTGACCTGGCACGTTAGGCGTGACGAATCGAGTTTGAAGAAAGTGGGAAGTCACCAAAGAAAACTTGCTCAGCGGAGACTTAATTAATGATGCCTTCGAAGAACTCCGCTGACGTCGATGTGGTGACTTTACAAATACTCTCCCCCCAAGACGTGGGACACGTCTGACTAATCTGTGTATCTGCTGGGACGCTGAAGGGTACCACGGCTTCTTGAAGACAACGGAGGGTTCTCCCGCACGTGAGGGTGCTGGGTTGCTGGTACGGGCGGGCCCTTCCTGGGACGGCCGCGCACCCGCCGTTTGCGGGGGCCTGGGCGTGGCGAAGGGCGGCTGGGCGGGGAAGGTGCTGCGGTGACGCCGGTGCTCTCCTCCAGGAAGGCGGGCTTTAAGCGGTCTACTGAAACCCAGTCGTTCCTCCCAGGGAGTGCCAGCAGGAACACCTTGCTGTTCCGCTCCAGCACGTGGAAGGGTCCCCTGTAGGGCCTGGTCAGTGGCAGGCGGACGGCGCGCGACTCTGGCGAAGACGTGGGTGGCAGATGACAGCTCTGGCGGTGTGAAGGTGGCCGACCTGCCGGTGTACGTGGCGCTTGCAAGGGGTAAACTTGCCCGCCACGCCGCGAGCCGCCTGCAGTGATGGGGTGTGGCGATCTTCTGTTACAAGCTCGCCCGGTACCACAAGGGGCTTCCCGTAGGTTTTTTCGGCTGCGGACAGGGTGCCGTCGGCTCTGGGGGCGGTTCTCAACAAACTGAGGAGGACCCACAGCAGCTGGTGTTTCCAGTCCTCGGCGGTGCAGCGGGCCATGAGGGACGCCTTCAGGGATCTGTGGAACCATTTGACCAGGCCTTTGGCCGCCGGGTTGTCCGTCGTGGTGGTGTGATGCATGGTCCCCAGTAGCTGAGCCAGGGCGGACCATAATTCGGACAGGAAGGCGGGGCCCCTGTCGGTTGTGATGTGGTCCGGGACGCCGGGCGGCTAACCCAACTGGAAAGCAGGGCCTCGCACACACGCTGGCGGTGGCTTCTTGCATAGGTGTGGCTCGGGCCACCTTGTCGAACGGTCTACCACCGTCAGGAGGTATCTGGACCCGCCTGATGGGGAAGGGGCCCGATGACGCCGACGTGAATGTGGCCGGCGGCGCTCTGGCTGTGGGAACTTGCCTACCCCAGACTGCGTGTGACGCCCCACCTTGCTGGTCTGGCACTGCAGGCACTGTTTCGCCCAGGGCGTGACGCCCTTCTGCACCCGTGCCAGACGAACTTTTTGAGAGCAGTTTGGCCGTGGTTCTGCCAGAGGGATGTGAGGGCCGTGAATTATGTCGAATATCTGGCGGTGACGTGAGGCTGGAACCAAGGGTCGGGGCTGGCCCGTACTGATGTCACACAGGAGACTTGGGCCTACGGGGGCGAGGGTCGTGTCCCGCCACTTAAGGGACGTGATGGCGGTGCGGTAGACTGGGGTTTCTGGGTCAGCGGCCTGTTCTCTGGCGAGGTCTTGGTAGTATACTACGAGCTGCAGTGCGTTCAACTCGACTCTGGAGAGGGCGTCTGCTACAGGGTTTTTTTGCCGGGGAGGTACCTGACGGAGCAGGTGAATTCGGCTATGGCTGAGAGGTGGTGCTGCTGCCTGGAAGACCATGCGTCCCCCTGCTTCGTGAAGGCGTGAACCAATGGCTGGTGGTCCGTGAAGATTGTGAAGGGCGTCCCCTCCAGGAGGAACTTGAAGTGCTGGACTGTGCGGTACATCGCGCAGAGTTCCCTGTCGAAGGTGCTGCTGTAGCGGGTCTCTGCGGGATTGTTGGTTGATGACCTGCCCAGGACAGATGACCTTAGCTGGAGAGGGGCCAGGGACAGTGTGCCAAGGCGGTTGCCTCGGATTACTGGCATCCGAACTTCCGTCAGGGGCCGTTAGCTGGGATGAACAGGGGCACCATCCCGAGGATCCCTTGGGAGGTGGGGTTGGGAACCTGGTTACAGGCTTCACGGCTTTTGATGTGAGTGGGTAGACACCTGCCGGGATACCTCGTGGCCCAGGAAGTCTGCTTTCTGGACGCCGAAGGTGCACTTGTCAAAACGGACGACAAGGCCATTTTCTTGGAGGCGCCACAGGACTGCCCTGATGTGCCTTTGGTGTTCACTGTGAGACCTGGAAAATATGAGGATGTCATCAACGTAGCAGACGCAGAATTTCAGGTCCCCGAGGATGCTGTCCATGAGCCGCTGGAAGGTTGCCCCGGCGTTCCTCAATCCGAAGGTGGAGAAGGCGAACACATAGGACCCGAACGGCGTGATGATGGCGGTCTTTGGTATATCCTCTGGTGCAACAGGTACCTGAAAGTATGATTTAAGAAGGTCCAATTTAGTGAATACCTTGGCTCCATGAAAGGAGGCCGTGAGGTCCTGCATGTTGGGCAAAGGGCAGTGGTCAGGCTCCATTGCAATGTTGAGACGTCTGTAGTCGCCGCAAGGTCTCCAGGAGCCGTCCGGTTTCTGCACCATGTGGAGGGGGGAGGCCCACGGGCTGGAGGCCTTTCTGCAGATTCCCATCCGCTCTATCTCTGCGAATGCCTTCTTCGCCTCCTGCAGGCGCTGTGGGGGAAGCCTTCGGAACTTCGCATGTGTCGGGGGGCCTTTAGTTGTTATGTGATGGTATATGCCATGTATGGCTTGGGCCCCGGGGACTTGTCGAAGTTCGGGCTTGAAAACTTCGGGGAACTCAGTCAGCAGGTGTGCATACTGGTGGGGGGCGACGGAGCTGATGGTGGGTGCCTTGGGTCCCGCTGTTAATGGGAGAGACCGGCAGGAGTCAGTATCGAGGAGGCTCTTACGCCTCACGTCGACTAGCAGGCCGAAGTGCGCCAGGAAATCGGGCCCCAGGAGCAGGGTTCCTACGTCCGCGACGATGAAGTCCCAGGAGTAATTTTGGCCAAGGATGGAGATCGACAGGGCCTGGTGCCGTAGGGAGAGGATGGGGATCCGTTGGCGGCCGTCAGAAGGCGGCCGGGTCTGGTTTCTGGCCGCGTCCTCCCTGGATGCCGGGAAGATCGATCTAAAGGCCCCTGTGTCGACCAGCATCATCCTGCCGGAGACGGTGTCGCGGACATAGAAGCCTACTGGTTCTGGGTTTTTCGGTTGCCATGGCGGTTTGTCCTGCTGGCCGTTGCCACCCCCATTTTTTGAACGGGCGAACGAGCAGGGCGGCAGGCAGTTTCGGGCGTCTTTGCCGAACCACTTGTGGTAGCGACAGAGGCGCGGGGAACTCCATTTGTTGTGGGTCGGTGGACGCCTCCTGGCGACGGCGTTGACATCCTGCTCCATTTCTTCTTCCGGCTGGACGGAGCTGACCAACTGTGTGGGCGCTTTTAGCCGCTGTGTGGCCTTCACGCAGTCCGTGAGGTGCTGCGCCGTTTCGATGAGGTCGTCGAGAGGCATGGTGTAGGGGTGAGGAATCTGGGTGCGGACCTCCTTGAGGAGCTGGCGAAGGTAGATCTCCAGCGACAGGCTTATTTCCTGTCGCTTTTTCGTGCCGTCGAAATCTGGTAGTGAAAGAAGGTCCACGACCATGCTCCATGCGTCTCTTGCGTTGAGGTCGTGCCGTGGGTTGACGGCGAGGTCGATAGCACGGGTGGCCCTCTCGGCGATAGGTAGGGAGCACGTTTCGAGGAGGGTCTTCTTCGCGATGTTGCATGTGAGGGGTTGTATCTCGGGCACCCGCAAGACGAGTTTTCTGTATACATCCTCCGGGAGGGCGTTAAGCACCGTGTCGGCCTGCAGGATTTCATCTGTCAGGTGCGCCACCCTGAAGTGGCTCTCAACCCTGCGCAGCCACATCGTTGGGTTCCCCTGTATAAAAGGTGGCAACTTTATGGTGAGGGCGGCCTGCGACTGTGTTGCCGGGCCATGGAGTGTTCGGGGCGCTGGCGTGGGTGTGGAGGTGCGGGAGGGCCTCGGTGCAGGGACGGGCGCGGGAGAGATGGGAGGAAAGTAGACCTCCGAGTCCGCGAGGTCCGCGGTTAAGTGCACGAAGGAGGGGATACCCACGTCCATGCTCGCTCCTTTGCCCTCTTACTGGAGTGGGGTACTCGTGTCAGAACGCACTTTCGTGCACCGTGTGGGTCCGTTAGTGACGCTGGTGGGTTTGCCGACGAGAGTCAGCACGCTCAAACGCTGGTCACAACGCCGTGTTTAGGCCGCTAAGAGCGTTGGAGGGTTCCTGGAGCCAAGACTGAGTCGCCGTGTTGGTCCACTAATGGCTCCAGGATACTCCGGGGGGTCACCACTGTAAGAGGTGCAAAAGAAACGAGCAGGTAAAAGTTACTGCTGGTTTATTACAGATTCAGGCAGTTTATACAGTGGCCGACTGGCGCCGAACCACGCAAGACAATGACATGGAGCGTGACCTGAGGTCAAAAACAATTAACAATAATATTCGGCGAACAAGTACAATTTACAATACAAAAACATATAGAACTTCAATATGGATACAGTCTTGATGCCTGCGAATAAAGAAACATACAATACATGATTTATGACAGTTGGACAAATACATATAAAGTTGAAATGGTAGAAAATGGGTGACCTGGCACGTTAGGCATGACGAATTGAGTGTGAAGAAAGTGGGAAGTCACCAAAGAAAACTTGCTCAGCGGAGACTTAATTAATGACGCCTTCGAAGCACTCCGCTGACGTCGATGTGGTGACTTTACAGTACAAGGATTATATGAAAATACTAGCCCCTCTCATGCGTTTATGTTGTCCATCATTTACTTTTACTTTCTTAATGTCATTCAACTCAAAGGTACAGTATTTAGTTGATGGTTTTGTGCATATAAAAATTAATTTTAAACTGCTACCAGGTCCAAAACTCAAATCTGCATACAGTATTTCTTTAGTGGTTTTACTTATACAGTGCTCCCCCATTTTTGCCCGGGAATAGGTTCCAGAACCTACTGCGGAAATGCAAAAATCCCCTCTAAAAATGCTTATAACTGGCTTATAACTGCCAAATACCTTGTATTTCTTAAAGTAAAATGCTTTTAACTGCCTATTTTAATATTTCACTGCTTAATTTGATAGTTCAAACAAAAATATACCTTAAATTATCACCCTAATACAATTTAATATCATTTTAAGCAAAAATACACCCCAAATCAATATCCCAAAACACCCAAAGTAACCTTACATTACAGTAGTCTCCTATTACTGTTACTCTTAAGTAGGCTATATACATCCCTAAAATGCTTATAACTGCCCATTTTAACATTTCATCGCCAAACTTGACAGTTCAAACAAAAATATGCCTCAGACTATCATCCCAGACCACCCTAACATCATTTCCAAATCATGTTGCCTATGACTGTTACTCTTATGTATCCCCCATCATTCAGACACGTTTTCTTTGCCCTACGTAACTCTGCTCATTGTTCTGCTCATATTGTATGTAATGCATTGGGCATATATTTTACATATATTTTCCTGTGTTGCAAGATGATTTTGAAATTATATTTACTGTACAGGTACATATTTCAGGATTAGAGCATACCTAAAATATTTGGGTAGTTTAGATTGACCAGACACGTATATACCTCCAAACAGAATGCTAGGTTTGTTAATTACATCGTTCAAATACATTTATGATAAAAAAATTATTTAGTACTGTAAGTTGTTATTAATCTCTGAAATGATATTATTAATATCATTTCAAAGTCATCTTAAACATTTATCCTTAAAAATATAGACTTCCGAGAGAGAGAGAGAGAGAGAGAGAGAGAGAGAGAGAGAGAGAGAGAGAGAGAGAGAGAGAGAGAGAGAGAGAGAGAGAGAGAGAGAGAGAGAGAGGAGAGAGAGAGAGAGAGAGAGAGAGAGAGAGTTACCCTTAAAAATATAGACTTACGAGAGAGAGCGAGAGAGAGAGAGATTTTTCATTATCAGCTATTTTATTTAACCACCAAATGGGCAGACATGTACTGTTGAATGTGATTGCTGAATCAGCTGCATTAGTAGAGAGTTTTCTCTATATTTCTGATTACCGCTTTCTCTCTGGTACTACATCTGGCGAGTAACGTGCCGATGTGATTCATCTTCTGAAGGGAGAGGTCAATATACTGGAATTTCATCATTAATTCTAGATTTACAAAGTAAGTCCAATAAGGAGGACATGATCCATAGAGTTATATCTTACAACATAGACAAATTTGGGTATTAGTCAAATCAACGATATGGCCAACATTTCATTCGGCTTCAACTGAATATGATCACGGCAGTGGTTTGGAGTAGAGTCATGGTGCTGAGGGGTGTACTTATTTTATAGTCGATGGGTCAGCAGGGGCCAGGTCACATGCTGAATTTTCATTGGCTGGTGGTGCAATGCTGGTCTCCTATTGGCTGGAGAAAGTTCCCTGTAAGCCACTTCTCAGGCTCAAAGGTTGCGTCGCTGCAGCCTGGTGGACTGACGAGGCTGGAGCCTGATGTCACTGGGTGGTGCGTGACATTGGGTGATGTCATTGTTGCACGAATTCTCATTGGCTGCAGGGCTGCTCGTCTCAGGTATTACAAGGCCAGGGGTGTTGCTCATTCTGGTATTACTTTCTTGTCCTGGTATTATTCTTCTCAAATTAGTGGGGAGGAAGATTGTCCTGGTATTATTCTTCTCAAATTAGTGGGGAGGAAGAGCACTTCCTGTGTCATGTTCAGTGGTGGTTTCTCCTGCTGGATGAGTAGCGCTTCAACCAGGCTCAGACGTCAGTCTGCCAGACTGTAGTGACGCAACCCTCAAGCCTGAGAAGTGGCTTACAGAGAACTTTCTCCAGCCAATAGGGGACCAGCATTGCACCACCAGCCAATGAAAATTCAGCATGTGACCTGCCCCCCTGCTAACACATCAACTATAAAACGAGTAGACCCCATAGTGCCATCATTCTACTCCAAATCACTGCCGTGATCATATTCGGTTGAAGTCGAATGAAACATTGGCCATATCGTTGATTTAACTAATACCCAAATTTGTCTACATTGTATAAGATATATTCTAAGGATCATGTCCTCCTTATTGGACTTACTTTTGTAAATACATAATTATTGACAAAATTCCCTTATATTGACTTCTCCCTTCGGAAGATGAATCACATTGACAGGTTACTCGCCAGATGTAGTACCAGAGAAAGCAGTAATCAGAAATATAGAGAAAACTCTCTACAAGATTAATGCAGCTGACACAGCAATCACATTTAACAGTACATGTCTGAAAGAGTGTCTCTTGCCAGTATGCACCAAACTATGCCTGCATGACCCTTCAGCCCGCAATAAGAGCAACACCAGGAGCTTCAGGAAAGCCCTCCTACAACGACAACTAAAAGCCAAGACAGATGAACGCCGTGCCCTGCGTGAGGAGGCTGTGAAACTACAAGAAGAATGGGCAACCATGCGACAAAACAGCGAGCAGCATACAGTACTCTGAGCATCCCAGGAATTGATGACAGCTTTGTAGGAGGTAACTAGGTAGCAGACCATCCTGGTGTCTACGAAGGAGAGGACCATCCTGATGAAGGAGACGACCAACAAGATAATGACATAACAATCCAAGACCTGAGATACCCGAGAGCAGCGAGGCATGCCGCGTCCACCTTAAAGAAAAGGATAGGATAAGATGTCTGCGGGACATCACACGGAAGCTCATTTCTTTCAGTGGGGATAAGCTCCGGATGCCGCAGCAGACCACAGGATATATTAATCTCACTGACTATGAGCCTACTCCCAACGAAGATGAACTGTTGTGGTTAGGACTTAACTACCATGCCATCGTTAAGCCGAAACCCCTAGAGAAGCGCCTAGAGGTTGAGTTGTTGCTCAGTTCCATACAGCAGTTTGAGAACCATAACCTCATTCAGACCATTGACTCCCTGCAGTCCCTCCTGCTTCCTGAAGCCCTCACGGAATTCGTTACCTATAAGATTGGTATCCTTTCTTGTGAAATGAAGGAGGCTGCCAGGAAGCTGCGACAAAGAGAAGACATCACTGTGCGCCGTGCAGACAAGACAGCCTTCGTTCCCATCAACACAGCGGAATACCATCAGAAGCTGGATGCAATCTTGTCTGACAACACCAAGTTCGAGCGTCTCTCCCTACCAATGGCATAAAGAAAGAAGCCAGTGACATCATCAGTGGTGTTAATGCAGCGACCAATACAGTACACCTCCCGCCCATCATCAGAGACTAAAGCCTGGAATATTTGTATGGAAATGTAAAGACTTACAAGAATGGGAATCCACTCCATCCTATCATTAGCCAGATGCCTGCCCCCACATATGGACTAGCCAAGCCCCTCAACCAGATTCTGATGCCCTATGTGCCAAACCGATACAGCTTGAGCTCTTCAGTGGAGTTTTTAGAAGAGATTCGAGACTCCCCACGGACAGGAACCATCGCCTCCTTGGGCATAGAATCCCTATTTATGAACGTGCCTGTAGACAAGACCATCAAAACCATCATGGACTGCATCTACTGGGACCCCACAGCACCCCAATTGAGCATCCCAGAAGCATCTCTGCAGGCTCCCCTCAAGATATGTATGAAGAAGGCCCCTTCTCCACCCACAAGGGCCAGATGTTCAGACAGAAGGATGGTGTCGCGATGGGCTCGCCTTTGGTTGTTCTTTTTTGCGAACTTCTACATGGGCACAGTGGAGGAGAGGGTCTTCTTTCATATAGGGAAACCCTGCAAATATGCCAGATATATAGATGATATCTTCGTGCAGGCAGAAGACGAGGATGAGGTCGAAGCAGTCCGTTGCATGTTCCAGCAGTGTAGTTCCTTGAACTACACCATCAAATTCACCATTCAAATTAGGAGTAATGCATATTGATGATGGTGGTATTACTTAGCAGCTTCTGAAAGATATGATACAGAAATGGGTAAACTTGCTAATTTTCATTAATACATTGTGTCCCCTGGCTGCCCAAGAATGAGTCATGAAAGTTGTGTATATAAATTAAACTCTATTTTTGTATAAGTAACATACCAAGTAATTACTTGGCTATTGATTATGCTTGCATGGCATCCTAATTTAAAAATTTTGTTGCAATGCATCGGTTGCAAAGCAGGGGGTGACAGGCCCCGCCCACTGCAACAGGAGCGTAGGAGCGACTTACTGCCAGCTGCATTATTCTATTTTATGCCCTGCTGCCGACAGCATGTTGCACTCTGCAACCCTGCATAATTCGCCGGTTCATGCTTGCTTGCCGAATTCAGGAAGTAATTACTTTTGTTTGTCAAACTGTTTCATTTTTTTACTACACTCTTTGCATTAGATTCTTTCTTCTGTAATTACATTGGATTCTAGCACTTCCAGTTGTTGTTACTGTAGTGAGGGCCGTAAAAGTAGACTTAATAAGATTTGTTATGATGCACATTCCAAATGTACTAAGTGTAGGGGGCAAGAGTGTTCGAGAGAGAATACATGTTCGGAGTGCAAGGACTGGGATGACTGTAAATGGAAGGTGCTCAAATCCCATCTGAATAGACTTGATAAAAATAGGACTAGAAAGGCGGCCATTTGAGCCGAAAGTAGGGCCTCTGTAAGTAAGGATTCTTCCCCTAAACCTAAGACTGATTCTAGCCTAGCTCTTCCTTCTACTCCTGAACATAATCTCTCTCCTATTCTCAGTCAGCCCTCTATTGCTCCACATACTCCAGTGCTTCTGGCCCAGAAGCTAGTTGCATTCTGAAACTGGTAAATGGTGAAGGATTTTTGAGGACCCTTCATATCCTCTTGTAATTCCATGTTTCAGTTTTCTAAAAAATAAAAAATTACATGATTAGGGTAGTTTTTTGGAGAATAATTATTAATATTTGTCAGTTTGTGTTCATCTTTATATTTTTGCAAGTAAACATACACAAATTTTTCTTTACAGAAGAAGAGATCCGTAGAAAGATGCAGGCACTAACTCAGGATGTTTCTTCTGGGTCTGCTAAGCTAGCAGATATTTGCAATGAAATAGACGAATTAATCGCAGAAAATCAAGACACTAAAAGGCGGATAAAAAATCATCAGACTCAAATAGAAGCTGCTCAGGTAATTTTGTAGTGTATTTTGTTGAGGATATTGTCTTAGTATTGTACAGTAGTTGAAACAGATCTCTGAATCATTTCTGACCCCAGAGGGCTGGCTCAAAATTTGAGAAGTGATAATTGGAGGATGACAAGGAAGCCGGACAGCTATGTGAGAAAAGACTAAAAGGAACTGATGACAGTTTGAAGGCAGAAAGCAGTGCTTTACAACCTACAGGCAGGAACCTCTAATAGGGCTTGCCTAGTGACGAAAATCAGCAATTTTTGGCACTGAAAATTGCCAATTTCCGCTTATCGGTGCTGATGCATACCTAGCAGAGGCGCCGATAACTGAAAATCGGCGATTTTCGGCACCAATAAGTGCCGAAAATTGCCAATTTTCGGTTATCGTCACGCTGTCAGAACGGAACCCTCACCGATAACCGGGGACTGCTTGTATAGCAAAAATGAAAATATTCAACATAGTTTATACATCTGGGAAGGAAAAGGAAGCATACGGTCACAAATATAAAATATCTTTCAAAGGATACCAGCTACTTAAATAGCCCTTTGTTGGCCGACTCGGTTGAGCTTCAGACTGTCACTCGATGGGCCGGAGTTCAATTCCCGTGGCCGGCTGATGAAGAGTTAGAGGAATTTATTTCTGGTGACAAATTCATTTCTCGCTATAATGTGGTTGGGATTCCACAATAAGCTGTAGGTCATGTTGCTAAGTAACCAATTGGTTCTTAGCCACGTAAAATAAGTCTAATCTTTGGGCCAGCCCTAGGAGAGCTGTTAATCAGCTCAGTGGTCTGGTAAAACTAAGGTATACTTAACTTTTTTAGCTACTTAAATGATACGGTATCAATTAGTTCACCTTCCAAGGTCATGTGGCTCAGATGTTTTTATAATCAGAGTCACTTGTCCTTAAGGTACAAGAGTTGCTCATCTTTCACCCCATGGCAGAGGACAACTGAAATTTTGAGAGCTCCCAAACCCCAATGAAGCCTTAGTAGTGCAGTCCACAGTCTCCTTTTCAAGGAAGGAGACAGAGAAAACGTGACGGTGTACTTTGTTTTAGGGGAAAGATAATATGAGGCTTCTTTCCCACAGCCTCAGATTCTTCCATATTCTAAGTGTTCCCCTGTAGGGAGGTAGTGCTGTCAGTGCACCTCGTGTTGTGCACTGTAGGCATTACTTAAGGTTCTTTGCAGGGTGCCTTTGGCCCCCAGCTGCAACCCTTTAATTCCTTTTACTGTCCCTCCATTCATATTCCCTTTCTTTCATCTTACTTTCCACCCTCTCCTAACAATTGATTCATAGTGCAACTGAAAAGTTTTTCCTCCTGTTACCCCTTTCAAACCTTTAATGTCAATTTCTGTTTCAGCAGTGAATGACCTCATAGGTCCCAATGCTTGGCCTTTGGCTTAAATTCTATATTCTATTTTATATTCAAAGAATTGGAAGTTGTTGTAGGGATTGGAAGCAAAATCCGTAAAAATTTGGGTTGTTCAAGAAGATTATCAACCCTCCCTTACAGAAACACTCGGTTGGTTTGATTCCTTTGGATTATAACCTATACAAAGGTGATTTAAACGAGGTTCAAACAATAGATGATCTAAGACCAATGACAGGAAAGGGAGCAATAGAAATGACTAGCTGTTCCATTATTTCTACAGATGTTTCTTTATTTCCTAGAAATCGACAGGGGTCTGGTGTCCCATTATTGAATTTGTTCTCAGGATCGATTTCTCAGTTAGACCTTTGCTGGAAAGACTATAGTTTCAGCCCATCAATCAATCCAAAAAAATGGTACTTTGTAACATCGCTGGACCTTGGAGAGACATATATCCATGATCCTTTGAACCCGAACTCTAGAGAGCTCCTTTCTTTGGTATGGGTAGGAAATGTCCCATTCTGAGAAGGTTGCAAGAGTAATGTAGTTTTCAGAGCTCTGTTATATCACACCAAGTAGAAATTATTCTGTGGTTGGTCCATTCTCTGCTACTATATCCTTGTATCCCAACTGTAATGGATTTTTATCTCTCTCTCTAAAGAAAGACAAAAGTGGCTATCAGTATTGGCCCTCCAGCTCTGCCCATGCAAAGGTATTTTGAAGTATGATGTTTAGATCTTTCAGAGTTTAACAATTTCAAAGTCAGGTACACAGGAAAACTATTAAGCTCTCCCAGATGGGATCTGGCGATGTAGAAGCCTTTTGTTTTTATATGTGTGAATTTTGATTTCTTCCCCTTGGAAGTTGATTTATAGTGTGTACTAAAAACCTGTGTTTAGGGGTGTGTCTAATTCTAAAGTTGTATTAGTAGTGGTATTATGGTATAGTCCACTAACTATTTTTTTATTCTGGTGTGGAAAAGTGAGGGAACTCCTAATTTTGTATAACTTTTTGCCAATACAGGATGTAACACAACAGCGATTTGAACTTCTGCGACAGAAGAATGTTGATGCCTTCAAAGCAGCAAAATGGCTTAAGGATAATGAAAACATGTTTTCTTCTCCATTTTACATGCCTATTTGCATATTGGTAAGTTTTAATACTGTATGTTTTGCTAATTTTAGATAAACACAAGATCTGTATGTTGTATATCATTAAAATTTCGTATCACTGGAGTTTCAAATTTTTTACGAGGATTTATTATGGCATATACAGGAGTGCATAAGATGTCCCTTTTTCATGGTTTTTTTTTTTTTTTTTTTTTATTTTTTTTATTATTTTAGAAATTACACCCAGTGTACAATATGGTAAGGAACAAACATTTTGCATTTTATAAGATTAAGTAGAACATACCAGTTTTATCAGGTGCTCACTCTAGTGTTAAACCTTTTGTCTTAAATTAGAATCTCAAAAATAACGTAGTAAATTTATAATGATCCTATATACCCCGTAGGGGGTTAGTGCCATCAGTGCACCTCATGGGGTGCACTGTAGGCATTACTAAAGGTTCTTTGCAGCTTCCCTTCAGTCCCTAGCTGCAACCCCTTCCTTTCATTTTACTGTACCTCCATTCATATTATCTTTCTTCCATCTTGCTATCCACCCTCTCCTAACAATTATTTCATTGTGCGACTACAAGGTTTTCCTCCTGTTATCCTTTCAAAGCTACCTACTCTCAGTTTCCTTTCCAGCGTTGAATGACTTCATAGGTCCCAGTGCTTGGTCTTTGGCATAAACTCTATATTCCATTCCATTCCATACCATACCATACCATACCATACCATTCCACTCCACTCCATCATGATCCCACTTATCATTTTTAAATATAATTCATGTCCCTAAATGTTCTTAACAACATTAGAGGCTGTACAGTATGGCAACATTAGAAGCTGTACAGTATGGTAGTTACAAAAAAAATAAAAATAAAACAGCCCTCCTGCCTTTTGCTATCAGATGCTTACGAGTGCAGAATGTTTGTGGAGTTAATGCTCAAGTTTTAATTGCAGAATCTACTGAGATTTCATTGTTAAAAGTATTTTTTGGTAATTTTTTGCAATAATTTTCAGTTTGAATTGCATCACTTGGCAGTGGTTATCAGATGTGCGAATAACAAGAGGATATTCACTGTTGATGTTCAGAGGATGCTTGATCCATGAAAAATCCAGTCCAAAAATAATCCTAAAAACAGTATTTCTGAAATCTCCAGTGTTGTTTCATTGTTGCTATGAGAACTAATATTCAACAGCTCTACAGGATAACTAATTTCATTTTAAACTTAATTCATCTTAAAAGAACTTGAGAAAGACAGCTAAATCAGAGCATCTGGATACCAAGAGAACATAATGACAGTTACTTGAAAATGGGGTTCTTGCTAAAAAGAAGAAATGACACGGACAACAATAATAAGAGTACAGATCTGTCTGTTAGACAAAAGCGTAAAGTATATAGGAGACTGATTAGTTCAGTAAACTGATTACTTAATTTGTAGGTCTCAAAAATATCATATCAGTGTACCACAGATTTTGTTAAAACTATTTTAGTATTGTATTATATTGTTAATTTTTTTATCTTTCAGATAAACTTAAGAGATTCAGCATTTGCTGATTTTGTAGAAAGTACCATCAGCCTCAGTGATTTAATAGCCTTTGTTTTTGAAGATAAGGACGAAATGAATAAATTCAAGTCAATGATGGACAGATTGAAATTGAGAGTCAATATTATACATTCAGTCCCTACTGATTTGTCAGTGTACAGGCCACCTTTTCCATTGAATGCAATAAGGTGAGAGAGGACATACGCATGTTTTGAGCTTTTTATTATTGCGAGTTATTGGCACCATACAATGCACAGAATTCTTATTTTTCTTATCCCATAATGGTATAAAAGGATGATCCACCTGTTGATTCCAGCTTAGAAATGAAACAGAGTAGAGTTTACCCACTATGTAAAACATCCCCTAGTTAAGGAGAGTTCCTTGCCTTACCTGTGTTGCATCTGCATTATATATTTGCTGTTCTTTAAGTATGTATAGCCAGTAATATTAATATTAAGAAGTTTAACCAGACCGCTGAGCAAACTTATTTAGCTTTCTCAGGGCTGGCCCAAAGTATTGGTCTTTACTCATAATAAAGCTTAGATTTTTGTTTACTAAATTACAGATTTTAAAAATTTTATAGATTAATTGAAAATGGATATTCTGACAAAATTTTGGCTATTTGTTTTGTTTCTAAAATTTTGTATTTATATTCTTGTTTTCCACATTGATGAACATATATAGACACATCATTCTTGTTTTCCACAATGATGAACATATACAGAGACATAAGTATACTGTATAGTGATTAAAGGTTCTCATATAGATGATGATATTAAATGATACTATTGGACTACCAGTCCATTCATGAACAGATTAGTTAATTGAAGAAAGGACTTGTAAGATTTTGATTCCTGATTTTTGATGTAACTCTTACAATGTTTTCATTAAAAGCTGGTGAATAAGGAGATTATACCTACACGAATATAAACCATTGGGGTTCATGTAGAAATTGCCTTCAGCACAAGCTGGAGCAGACTATTCTACACAAGTTTGTCCGGTAGTTGCACTACAGGTGGGAGGGGCGAGGGGTACCCTCACCACCTCCCGTTGCTGAGTTGTGCATCTACTTGCCTTATAGCCTTCATCCAGAGCGGACGCATCTCTACCTCTTCCTCTGCCGGAGTGTGTGCCGGTTGTTTTCTCCTGCACTTCATCCTGGTTTTTCCTTCCTTGTTGTTGTGCTTTTGTGTGTATTGTGATATCTGTTCTTATATTGTTGGTTTATCATGCAAACCCAACAATCATCTAAGCCTAGACCCCTCTTTTGCCCGGGTGTTGGAAAGAGGTGATGTAACTGCTGTCTCTCACCCTTTGAAGTAGACCCGCACACCGTTTGCATGAAATGCCACAAATGTGTGTGCTCTATGGTTGATCCTTGTGGTGAGCACTGCATTTGGTCCCCAGAACAGTGGACAAGGATTGCTGGAAAGAGGAAATCTAAGAGGGCTGCCCCCCTGTCCTCGGAGGGATATTCTCCTCCGAGGACGCTGGGTAGCTCCTTGTCTCTTTCCATGCGGCTCCCTTTCACTGCCACCTCTTCTAGGGGGGAGGTCATCCCTCCACGTTCCCATTTCTTCAATAAAGGGTGGTTCGTGTGAGGGGCAGAAGCCGATCACGATCTCTCGAGGACTTTCTCTGTGTGCTCAGCGGGAGCATTCTCCCCCTGGGCAAAGGGAGGCAGTCCCTGATAACCCATCTTTTTCAGGTCTGGGAGAGATCGGGAAGACTCTTTAAGATCTTAGGAATCCCTGGCCATCCTTAGGTTTTCCCAGGTAACCCTCAGTGCAGGGCTTGATTGTGCACCTAAGTGCCTCCAATCTGCCTCCCGTCTCTAATGCTTCAGTAACTGGAACTACGGTTTCCGTTACAGGATCTAAGGTCACCATGGCTACTGTCAACGCGCCTTCAGTTAGTCATCCTGTCCCAACAACATCGATGCGCCCTCCAGGGTCTCCCGACACTAAGGATCCAAGGACCTTCTCCTGGATAAATTGATGAAGAGGTACAAACATGACCGCAAGAGGACGTCAAAGAAGAGACCCCGTTCACCTTCATCATCATCTGCAGCATCATCTTCTCCACCGGCTTTCGCCTCCTCCCCTTCTCCTTCTATGGGTCCTGTTATGCTGACAGATCTGAAGAGAGAAAAGGTGGTTGCTCTAGACTGTAAGAAGGCCCTCTGGCCCTTTCACGACATGTTTTCTTCTAAGGAAGAAGCACGAGGATCTCTCTACGGCTCCCCTGTCCCCGGACAAGGAACCTGCTTCTCAGACATCCCCGGACATCGAGGCGCGGAAGCACCACGTGCTCAGGCTACCCATGACGTAGCTTCCACGAGCCAAGTCCGTGTATGTGGATCCCCACGTATACCGACACCTAAGACATGGATACCAGACAACAGATGCCCATCATGTCTGGTAAAGAACCTTCAGACAACAGATGCCCATCATGTCTGGTAAAGAACCTTCTTCTGTGCAGGGCTCCAAGGTTCTGACCTGGGGACTCATCCCCATCATAGACCCCCATGTAGCAACGTAATCTGTAGCACACTCCTGTACCCTGGACGATCTGCGGACATGGGTTTCCTCGACCTGTGCCGCTGAAGGTTCTTGTGCCCAGGTTCTAATAGGACCCACGCAGCTCCAGGGTCCCTGGACCGGGATGCAGCTCATTGAGAGAGTGCAGGTATGCACCGTGCAAGCACTGCCCCCACCCCTGAATCTCCGAACCAGGACGTGCTTTCACGAGCTGCTCCATGGATGATCGGAGGATCGGGCCCCAAGTCAGCAATGCCGACCCTAGAGTTTGCATGCCAGACAGAGCATGGAAGAGGTCCCTCATTTACTCTTCTTCATGCTTAAAGACCTCAGCCTCGAAGAAGGGTCCAGCACATTGCTGGGACAGCCCACGCTCTCGCCCGAGAGTGCGATTGTTCTCATGGGGACAGTTCCCACTTGCATTCGTGTGAGCAGATTTTCTCTCCTCAGGATAGCTTCCACACATATTCGTGGGGGCGGGTGCACTCTCCCAGGGACAACCCCCGTTCACTTCCACAAGAAGGGAGCTCTCCTAGACCTCTGCATTGATTGTCACCACGGATTGACAGTTGTTCACAGCCTCTCTCTCCGTATGAGACTTCGGACTCTGGCAGGTCCACAAAGGGTGCTAGGTCCCTCTCACCTGTCCCTTCAACCTCCTGGGGGCAGTCGAGCACACTTTTGTTCCCCTGATCAGAGGCATGGGACTGCTTCCTTTGCTCGACATTACACCACCAGGAAAAGTCCTGGTTAGGAAGTCTACTCAGATCCTCCCACCAAACAGTACAAACCGATGGTTTGTATTCATGTAGGAATAAATGACAGATTTTGAGAGTAATTTGTATTTTTCCTAACATACAAACCTGAGGTCTTTACATACATTGCCCACCTCTAGCCTCCCCTCATTCTGATACCTGGCCTATTGGGCAAGTGGATGCATACCTCAGCAATAGGAGTTGGTGAGGGTACCCCTTGCCCCTCCCACTGGTTGTGCAGCTACCGGACAACCTTGTGGTGTAGAATAGCCTTCTCCAGCTTGTGCTGAAGTTAATTCCTATGTAAAGACCTCAGGTTTGTATGTTAGGAAAAATACAAATTACTTCCAAAACTTGTCATTTTGTTTATAAAAAGGTTGTGGGAAAAGGGCCTGGTCATATTCATTTATTGATTTTATTGTCTGTAATAAATCTTTAGCATTCTGTTCAAGTATTTTAACTTGATCAAATTTAAAACAGTAAAACTTAATAGAATCCAGTATTATGTTAGGTAACATATATGGTTTACACATTATTACTATTACAGCATTGTTATTTTTTAGTTACAGTGCCTGTGACCTGTGAATGGTTTTACAGAATGTAACTCCATTAAAAATGGAGGACTATCTATACTATTTGCTTAATTTTATATAAACTTTGACTAAAGAATTTTGTTGTGTGTTTGTTTGAGGGTACTTTAGTTAATATTGTTTGAGGGTACTCTAGTTAATATTTTCTTTCACCTTTTTCAGGAAGTTGGGATTTGATACTTACATGTCAGATGTAATAGATGCACCACCTGCTGTGCTTTCTTATTTGCACAAAACTTACACCATTCATAACATACCTATAGCAAGAAAAGAAAATATAGAATATAATGCTTTGCCAGATAACGTATCTCTCTTTTTCATGGGTAAGTCTCTCTCTCTCTCTCTCTCTCTCTCTCTCTCTCTCTCTCTCTCTCTCTCTCTCTCTCTCTCTCTCTCTCTCTCTCTCTCTCTCTGTGGTGTGTTTTTATTTTGTGTTACAGTAGAAATAGATATTTTGTTAATATGTATTGCTATTAGATTTTCAATATTCCATCAAACATATTTTGGTTTGGTATTCACAGCATCGGACTGTATGCAAAAGAATTAAGTTTGTTCCAACAGGAATACAAACCTACGCTTTCATAAAAGGGGTTACTCGTGTAAGGCACGCTTAACTCCATTTATGAAAGTGTACATTAGTATCATAGGAAAAATACAAATTACATTTAAAATTTATTAATTTTTTAACAATTTTATTGTAGAGAATTGAATCTCATAACCTGTATGTTTGTCTTTCAGGTAAATTAAGGGTATTTCGTAGTCGTTCACGCTATGATAATGAGCCCATTACGGAAAGTTCATCTGTGCGAGAAGGATCATTACTAAAAATTATTTATGACCATCGGCTCATCGATAATTGTAAGCAAGAGATCATAAAATGCCAGGAAAGGTAAAAATTCTACTTCTTATGCCTTGTTTTTTCTCACTCTTTATCTTCTCTTGCCCATACATACAGTAATACCTTGAACTTACGCAAGGATAGGTTCCAGATCCCCTTGTGCAAGTCAAGGATTCATGTAAGTTTGGTATGGTCACTAAAACTGCTAATAAATGCTTATTTCTAGAGTTTAAACACTAAGTATGACCCTAATCATGCTCCCAAAGTATTAAGCTAACTTTTAAATGAAATTGAAGTTTATGTAATTTCATTCAAAAGTTAGCTTAATTCATTACCCTTAAAAAAGAAATAAATGGTTGACACGAAAATAGAGTACAGTATCGTAATGGGTACTGTATTTGCCACACTAGCTCATTTACAGTAGGTACGTATGTATACTAATGTTACTCCTAATTCATGAGATGCCATTTTCTTTTTCACTCACAGAGTAAGACATTTTCTTTGCGTCATAAGGTAAACTTAATCTGTACACAATTCAGTAAGATAAAGAAAACCTATGTAATGTTCGTAAAGGGTAAAGGTAAAATTCAATCAATTCAAAATTATGTAATCTATAGGTAAAGACGTACAGAGAAATAATGAGTTGTAAAATATGTGTGAGCTCTAACTACGAGCGAGAGAGAGAGAGAGAGAGAGAGAGAGAGAGAGAGAGAGAGAGAGAGAGAGAGAGAGAGAGAGAGAGAGAGAGAGAGAGAGAGAGAGAAATACATAGGCACATTCAAAATATTGGACTGTAATAGTAATTTTCCGTACTGATACTTAAAAGCATGAAAACTTATAAAATGCATAAAAAAATTAAACAAATATCTTTGAAAAGTCTAGTAATTTTGTGAATGGGTACCACATCTTGTAAAAGTGCACTAACTGTACGTGCTGTAATTGCATGTATTACAGATTGCACCAGCACTTTTCTCCTAGGTTAACATAGTAATTTTCACAGAAAGACACTAATGCAACTCTTAGTTATGTCACTGATATGTTTTAGTATGTTAATGAATTCATTTTATCAGACCAGCGTGACTGAACAACCTCATCTCGAGGAGGTGTGTGGTCCTAGTGACAAAGACTTCGAATGGGCATAATACAGTAACTGTGCTGCCTTTGTATCGTATTTATGTTCAAAAATATAAATACAAATTTTCCAAGCTTGATCTCTTGACGCCTTGGTTATTCTACTACCACTTTTAAGTGAGGACATCTTGTTCATTCTCTCACCCCTAAAGCTGGTCTTTTCTTTGCCCATGTTTTTCCCTTCTGTGTTTTAGTGTACAGGCTTGTTTGTTTGTGAGAGAGTTGTGGGTATCATGGAATCCCAAAACCCTTCTGCAAGCTCCAGTTCTGGCTCTCGCAAGACTCAGAGGAAATGCCGTGGTGTTAGAGGCTATCCGTGTTCGCGTTTCCTACCCCCCATGAGTACTTGCAGTAGGTGCAGAGCAGATGTATGTAGTGAAGTTAATCCTTGTTCAGAATGTTATTATTGGTCTCCTTAGCAATGGAAGAGGTTCACCAAGAAGGGTCAGCGTAAGAGGAAGTTGAAGGAGCCATCTTTGGATGGTACCCCTTCTGCCTCATTGACTGGCCAAACTCCTCATGATTCTGCCTCTTCATTGGCTAGATCTCTTTCAATTGCTTCATCTTCAATTGATGGTTATTCCCCTTCCTTTTCTCCCATTGATTCGTCTTTGGAAGTTTTGGGAGCGGGTTCGGGAGATTGTATATCTGATGTTCCAGTTTCGGAAACACAGGAGACATCAAGTGTTTGGGCATCATTAGCCCTCTCAGGCATACCAACCTTAGAGGGTCTTTTGTCCTACTTCATGCGTTCCTGCATCCTGGTTCCGACCCCCCAGGTCTCCACTATATGGGGTCATGTTCTGCAACATCTAGTGGGATGCCTATGATACCAACCTTGCATCATTGTGGGTCAACTCTTGTCCTTCTTACAGGGTTACCAACAGCCTCCTCACATGATTCATCTGCCCTAGTGATGTCAGAACAGGCACCCTCTATGACGTCACCATACACTTCATCTGCTATGCTGACATCACAACCAGCCCCCCATAACATCATCAGCTGTTCCGACTGCGGATTCTCTCGTTCACGCAATGATGGAGAGCATTGAAGAGAAGTGCAGTCGTGCGTTTAAGAAGAGACGTGACTCTCTTTCATCATCATCATCGTCATCATTGCCGTCATCTTTGTCTGCTTCTCCTGTACGCCCGCCTGTCAAGCGGTGGAGGATTATGGACTTCGTTTCTGGTCTTAGAGCCAAGGAAAGAAGGATCATTCCTTATTCTTCTTCAAGTCAGGACAGTCACATCCCAGCATCGGACCATGACCATGGCTCTACTATTGATGTTGATCATCGTGGGCTACGATTGTTACGGATGATCATGTCTCCACTACTGTAGTCCCCGTGTTGACATCGACACATGGCCTTCACTCTCCCATGGACGTTCAGCATCATAGGAAGTCTGGTATAGGGAAGGATTGCAATCCTATGGGCATTGCCCACCGTCATGATTCTTCTGCAGTGGGACACTTAGGGGTATCATCAGGAGACGTGTGGACGTCAATAGATGATACCTCTTGTCCACCTGCTGCTAACCTGCAAGGACTACTCTTAAAAAGGAAGCTTTATGAAGTGGCCCTGTCCCCAGTCCTTCCTGTGAAGGTTCAGAGGAAGGACAACAAGGCTCCAATCAAGAAGTCTCGTGTACCAGATCTTCCAGCTAACGTCCGTTCGGGTGGACTTCCTGTAGGCATTAGGGACTGTGATTGGTTGCTGTGCTCTCGCTCCAGGTCTTGGTCACCCAGAGTTGCTTGTGATTCCTTTCCTGAGTTTCACAACTGACGATGTCTGGGTAGGCATGACCGTGATTCTTCACCAGAATGTTCAAGATCCGGTGGCAGAGACCTCGGCCATCATACTCTGTTCCAAGGCCGTGAGCTTGCCATGCCCAGGCCGTGGGATGATTCATGTCCGTCGTGCGAGAAAGGTTCTTCTGTTTCTAGAGCGAGTGTTCAAGGTCTTCGCCTGCCTTCCTCTTCAGGTGCTCATCCCACACAGGAGGTGGAAGATTCAGGGAAACAGGAATTTCTTTCTTCTTGTACTGGGGTTATTGATCTTATTGGTCAGTTCAATAATCTTTCTAAGAGGACTGAAACTCCTTCTGCAATCGCTCCTACAGGGATAGAAGCCCTTGTGGGTCCGAAAAAGGACTCAAAAACTTCCTTTGAGTTGCCCTGCTCGAGCCATGCAGACTCAGTCCTTCATCATGTGAACTCGCTGATTTTGGATAACTGTCTGCAGTCGAACAGATTGTTCAAGTTTCTCCCAGCTCCTCTTCCTCATCATGGAAGATATTATGCCACTCCAGTGGTACCTCTACTGGGTAGACAGGTTAACCCGGATGTTGTCAGGTTGAAGCTGGGATTGACTCAGGATCAGGTGAGGATGGAGTGCCCCTCCCTTACATTTCATGAAGCCACTGCATTGGAGTCTACGGCTGCTTCTGTCTTCCAGACGGCCTCTTGGCTCAACTTATGATCGACAGCAGTGGCAAAAATTTCATCATCGGCTACTACAAGAGGCTCGGTCAGTGATGCAGCTTATATCAGGTTGCTACAGTCTGGTTCAAAGGCCATCTCATATCTGACGTATCTGAGTGCCAATGTGTGGGCCAATATCATGCTGATGAGAAAAGATGCAGCTCTCACCAAGATAGCTTGGTATGTTGATGTTGATTCTTTATCATTAAGGAATGGTGATATTTTGCAGTTGCAGTTCTCCCTAAGGATAGACTAAGTTAAGTATACCTTAGTTTTACCAGACCACTGAGCTGATTAACAGCTCTCCTAGGGCTGGCCCAAAGGATTAGACTTATTTTACGTGGCTAAGAACCAATTGGTTACCTAGCAACGGGACCTACAGCTTATTGTGGAATCCGAACCACATTATAGTGAGAAATGAATTTCTGTCACCAGAAATAAATTCCTCTAATTCTTCATTAGCCGGCCGGAGACTCGAACTCGGGCCTGGCGAGTGCTAGCTGACAACGTTACCGACTCGCCCAATGAGGAACTTAGGATAGACTGGAGTCAGCTGTTGACAGACAGAGAACTGATACTAATGACAGATTGGTACAGCAAGCAGTGTGTAAATCTACGACTGCTTCATGAACCAGTGTTACAAAACAGGTTCAGTAACATCCTCCCAAAAAGACGGTAAGGCCAGCGCCTATAAATAAAGCTCCTCAGCCTGCTTCGTCAGCGAAGAAACCCCCCAACAACAACCCTTTCAGAATTGTTCTCCAAGAAGAAGAGGCAATAGGGGCAGAGGCAGAGGTGGGAGGCAGTAGAGTGGGCACCCCTTCCACTTCTTGCCACCAGTGGCAGGATGCCTGACAAGCCATTGGGCTATGTGGCAGAGATTTGGGGCAGAGCCATGGGTAGTAGATGTTCATCAGGTAGGATATCTACTCCCATTCGACTTCACCCCTCCTCTCTCAGATCACCCTCTCCTTCCCCTGACCTACGATCAAGGATCTCAAAAACACCTAGCCTCCAAGAAGTAAAGAAGATGATGGAGAAAGGAGCGATAGAGCAAGTAAAGGATCCTTCTCCGGGGTTCTACAGCCGAATCTTCCTGGTCCCCAAGGCCAATGGCGATGAGGACAGTCATAGATTTTCAGTGTTAACCTTTTCATCAGGAAGACAAGGTTCAGAATGAAAGCTCCACGGACAGTCTTGGCAGTCGTCAGGGACAGTGACTACATGCTGACCATAGACTTGAAGGATGCATACTTCCAGACTCCTATTCATCCTTCACCCTGGAAGTTTCATCATTTTAGTCTTGAAGAGTTGGTGTTCCAGTTCAAGGTGCTGTGCTTCAGGTTGACAACAGCTCCTCAGGTGTTCACAAGAGTGTTCACACTGGTATTGACATTGGCTCATGCTCAGGGGATCAGACTTCTAAGATACCTCGACGACTGGCTGGTCTTAAGGAGTTTCTGGGAAAAGTTGATTCAGGATGGAATGGCTTCTCCAATTTTGTCACAGCTTAGGCATTGTGGTAAATTTGGAAAAGTTAGATCTCATTCCCAGTCAAAGAATTCTGAACTTCTCGATCCTCTGTTCCAATGGAAAGACTTTTGATGCTGCTGTGTCTACGATCATTCCCATGTATAGAATTCTTTGACTGGGAATGAGATCTAACTTTTCCAAATTTACCACAATGCCTAAGCTGTGACAAAATTGGAGAAGCCATTCCATCCTGAATCAACTTTTCCCAGAAACTCCTGACAGAGGGGTGGCTAGAGGTGGGCGTTAAATGTTAAGACCACAGGTTTTTTAGTTATGAAAAATACAAGTTAATAAAAAATTTGTCATTTGTTCATACCAATTCCTTGTATATACAATTATATATTATTTTTTTATCAGTTTCCAGCTGGCGTCATGTTTGTTAGTTATGAAAAATACAAATTAATTAAAAATTTGTCATTTCTGCAGGGCTATCATCTTTGAAAAGTGCAGTAAACTTTGCAGATGGGTATCACATCATGTAAAAGTATACTAAATATATGTGCTATAATTACCTTTGTATCGTATTTATGCATGTACAGAAATAAAAATAATACATTTTTCATACAGATTTTACACATACAAGCATAAAAACGTATAAATTACATAAAAAATTAAGCTTAAATATTTCTGCAGGATTTCTTGATTTCAAAATGTTACCTGTCTTTGAAAAAATCGCATATGCTAATTAGTTAGGTTCCAATGAAAAGTTCACGTGTCTGTATTACTGTATGTAAAATAACACCTTATATTAGGTAAGGCTAGGCCACCAGAATTTATAGCCAAAGGTAAGCAAGTTGTCCCTTGAAATTTAAGGGAGTTAAGGGCCCCCAGTCCCCCTCAAATTTGAAAATCTTGAAGTTATTCAAATATTTTCAAATCTGAGGTGGACTTTGGCCTCTAACTCCCTTAAATTTCAAGGGACAACTATGCTTACCATTCCTTAGGCTATAAATTATGGTGGCCTGGCTATGCCCAATATAAGGTGTTATTTTATATATAGTATACTGGAGAAAGTCCTGAAAACTGCTGAATAGTGAAGTGTAAGAGGTACTGGAATGGAAATCCCTTGATATACTGTATATTCCATTAAAGGAATAGTGTATGTAGAGCACTGTATAGTTGATAGGCCATCTTTGTAGAAAATAAAGTTGCTTATGTTTTATGCACAGTGAGTTCATCTTTGAACCAACAGTTTAAGAGGGGAAAGTGGTAGTGACTATCATAATGCTTTTGTCTGGAAAAATAGGGAAACAACTTTTTTTTTTATTAATGTACTGTAGTTGTTTGAAATCCCAACTCACTAACTGGAATTCTAAATATGATATGTTTTTACTAGCTCCATTTTACAGGTTAAGAGTTTTTTTTTTTTTTACTAGCTCCATTTTACAGGTGCATGCAAACACTGCTGTGGATCTTGAATGAGCAACTGATCAATACACTTTCTGGGTCCACAAAATGTTTAAGAATATCCATGTTTGTAGGCAGTGCATAGTGAAACTTGTATATTAGATTATATATATATCTCTGTAGTTGTTGGGAGACTTAGTCTGCTCTTTTTCCCTTCTTCCACAAGCAGAGACTCGGCCAGTGATTTTATTTTTATTCCATAATATGATGAAGTGAGCAATGACAATCTTGTAATTCTAGTAACACCGCAGGACTTTCTTTTGTAGGAAGTTTTATTTTTTCTCTGACTATTACTCCTTAGCAAAATGTTTCTTTTAGACACAACTCTTCATTATGCGCAGTGAAAGAACATAGTTGTGAATTGCCCTGTGGTTTATGTGGTACTCTTGCCTATAAATGCATTTTTAGTCTGGTTGAATACGATGTTTTAATTAAAAATATACTCACTGTATTCCAGAATCTGTTTCTAGGTAACAGAGAAGTATTTTAGCAGACTCTTTTCAATTTTTTGAATGAATAGTCAGTACAGACCTGTGATATCCATTTTGATTGTGTTGAATTTTTCAGGATTGTTGCTATTGAAAAAAAGATTGAAGAACTGAAAATTGAGGAGAAATCTCTAAGTTCTAAATTGGAAACCTGGAGAAATAACAAGCAGGTTCTCTTGTGCCGTGAACAGGAACGGTTAGTAATTTTATTTCTTTTTCGTTGAAATATTATGGGCAGGTTTAGACTAGTTTTGTGACATTGACTGATGATAAACCATAAGAGAATAGAAGAAATGTTTGTTGAATAGCTTGGATCATAGAGAAAAGATAGGAGCAAGACAACATATGCTGCTTGTAAACATACGAGTCTGTCTTCTCAATCTTTAACAAATTTGTTGTGTTCTTATACAGTTACAAACTTTTGCACTACAGATTAAATTGACAACAGTTGATTGGATATGGAAGTGCAAGTTTCCAAATTGCAAAGTAGTACCTAGATTCAGGAAACTGCACATTGTATGTATTCTGTAGAGTTTGAACGGTCATGAATCTAGGAACTACCTATTCAGTACAGTAGAGTAATTTAAATATGTATTGCCTGTGGTATTGTTAATGATTGGTTCTGGCTGTATGATTGGATTGCAGTCTTCCTTGACCAATCATAAAGGAAAGTATCATAAAGCAAACTGATTTTAACACAAATCTTACTATATATCCCTTGCTGTCTACATCGATGGTTTCAGGGCCCCAGATATGAATGGATTCCATTTATTTCACCTAGAATATAAAAAATTGAATAAAAAGTAGATAAGGTAAGAGTAGTAATTATAACCATATATACTGGCATACAAGTTGACATTTGAAGCCTAAAAATATCTCTCCAGAACCATGGGTCGACTTGTATGCTGAATTTAAAATGTGAACCTCTACTACTGAGGGGTAAACAAGTAAAAATGCTTGCCTAACATTTGTTGTACAGTACGTCTCTTGCAGCCCACTGCAGTTATTTCCTGCTGGAACTCATGTTTGGCAAATCTACTTATTGTAGAGATTTATAGTAACATAGTAATATGCACCATTGATAATGTAAAAATAGATGTACCATCAATGTCATCATATAATAATAATATCAGTGGTACTACATTATATCAGTAGAAAACTTTGGCCCAGCAAACCTGGCTTTTGCAGCAGCTGATTGTAATGCCGGTAGTGCCACCTACAACAAGCAGGTCCTAACAATATTAAAGAATTTACCTTTGTAGTAACATCCCTGTAACCATGATGTAATGCGAAGGCAATGGGAATTTAGATATTAGTGATACACATTATAGTTCGGCCACACACATTGTAGTTCGGCCAGAAATTTAGGAGAGGATATACTATACAAGTCAAGTGGTCTGGTCAAACAATTTGATATTAATTTGATTTTATGAATCAAACATTTTTTATGTATTTCTCTTCGATTATATTATTTTCTAAATTACTGTATGATGCAGTAGTTTGTCTATTGCATGATTTCAGATTTTTCTGAATTTTTTGTTTTTTGTTTTCATATGTCAGTGACCTAGATAATGTGACACCGTGTAACTCTCAATCAGTCTGGTGATCAGTCAGCCATTGTTCAGATTATGCACCATCCAGATTGGAGGAATGGTTACGAATATCTGTTCTTGGTAAGGTGATTGGCTCTAACGATAACAGTAAATGGAGGTTAAAGATGATTTATAAAAACTTTTAGGATTAAATAATTTTCTAGCAGTTCAGTCAGTCATTTGCATCTCTATAGTGCTTCAAACAAGATAGTATTAAATCATTTTCTGGTAGGTAAGTCACTCACTTGCATCTCTGTAGTATTAAATCATTTTCTGGTAGGTAAGTCACTCACTTGCATCTCTGTAGTAGTCTAAAGAGTCACTAGACCACTGTGTAAGGACAAGGATACTTCACTACATTTAATCTATTTAGATTTGCTTGGAGAATATTTAGATGCTCCCTTGCGTATCCCAAGTCCTTTAATAGGAGATGAATCTAAAGTTAGTTGTGTATCCATATATTTGACTAAGTGTGGTCTCTTGTTTCAGTTCCATTATTCCATTGATTCACATCCACTTAACACAGTCACCTTCATTATATGTAGGTTTGCTAACTTCAACATACGGCCATAAGAAAAACCCTCCAAACCAAAGATTAATACCACTTAGAAAAACTCAGGATTTTTTATTTACTATATATATACAGGATGCATCTACCTTTTTTTAAAGGTAAATCATCATCTTTTGTTAATGTTATGCTATAGTTTTGCATCTTTATTGCAGCTATGCTATATTGTAGTTCTCGTAAAGTTGTTTTCCTCAATATATCTCATTACTCCTTTGAAGAACCATTTTGTCATAGTCTGAATTTTTCAGAATCCAACTGCAGAAAAGGATCACTTTAAAACGTGCTCAAGTCAAGAAGTGTGAAATTCAGAAATTTAACGAAACTGAAGAGGAAACAAAGATGCAGGCTAAGTTATTAGTAAGTGCAATAAGTGTTTGTTTAAAGTTACGTTATTTATATGTACTAGGGGAGAATGAAAGTGTTAAGTATAAAGCCAATAAAAATTAGGTGAAGGTGCTCATGTCACTATGATAGGTTGTCTGAAATGGCCATGAGGAATACCATGTATAATTGATTGATTGATTTTTATTAATTGTCTTGCTTATTGGAGCATAAAATCATTTTTGATTGATCCATTTTTTATTAACTGTCTTGTTTATTGGAACATAAACTCATTTTCTTTCCTCTTTATTGTATTTTATTCTAGACACGTGTCACACAAAATATGAAGGAAAGGTATGAATGTACAGTATCCTTGACATCAAAGTAAAGCTAATTAAAGAAATTCATCTTAAAATATATTATTACTTTCATAGAAATTTGCAAAACAAATTAGTTTTGAAATATGAAACTAGTTTCATTCTACAAAGCCATGACCATATTGTGGTCTCATTCTTGGTGTAGAGTTGACCTTAGACACTCTGACCTCTGTCATCCAGACAAGAAGAACAGTTATTCATACATACATCCTGTGGACCTGTTGTTAGACAAATACCCTCATGATGGTGTATACAGGATGTGAAATAGGAAAAATGAGGAAACTGGAAGTGGACCCTCCATATATTACTGATTGATTTGTATGAGAGTTAATTTAAAGTTTTTATAACTCATTGTTGCATCATATCCCCATCAGTTATATTGTAGCTTGAACCATAATGCAGGAGGGAGGTGTAGGACTTGGAAGTCTCTCTAATGTTTACAAGAATATGATGGCTCAAGAATACTAAAAACCAAACAAGGGATTTGTACATTGTAAAGTGGTGAAATAGCAGACATCAACTAACTATTAAAGTGAAACAGGTGCTGTAAACCTTTGAAAGGCTACATCTCTTGTAGATGCATGAGGTTAAGAAAAGATGGATCAAGAAGAGAAAGAAAATAAAGGTTGCACTGCTAGTACAACCTGACATGCTGCAGCCAGTGGCCCTGAATGAAAATGTTTCTCTTTATGCATGCCAATAGTAAAAGTTTATAGATGTAGAATGACATCAGCAAGTCCATACTTTCAAAGTAGCAGAAATATCAACGTTCTTCATCTTTTGATACATTAGCAGAGGTTTTCGTTAACTGACAAGATACTGTTATTGGAAATCTGCTCTCTTTACCAGGGCGTGCTCAGGAGCATAAGATTATCACTTTTTCAAGAAGTTGCATCCTCATCAAATAATGGCAAATAGCTTTAATAGGACAGAGTGGAAGATTTGATGCATTAATTGTTGCTAACAGTAGGGTATGCATTGCAAACTGTGCTGCTGTTCCATACAAACCAGCTTTCTAGGTCATCGCCATGAAGTTGGGAGTAAACAGCAGTCCAACAGATGTCCACCCTCTTGTCATGTCACCTACTTGACAGAGCCTTCTGTTCACTGATATATGGAGGAAGTATATCCAAAAAAGAAAACTGTCTTCACAATAAGCTCTTGAAAAGACGGCTCCTGCAGAGGTTTATATGGCATTTTGGTAACTTTAAAAACTAGCGTGATATCCCACTTAGAAGACTGGATGGCACTGCAAGCTCTTTTATTTTCATGATAATGGGTAAGTTTCTTCAGGTGTTAGGTAGCAGTCTTTTTGTTATCTTGCAGCTCCAGGACTTGAGAGTGGACTGCTCTGTAACGTGTTATCCCCAAAACTCAATGCCTTTATCGATGATGTGAGTAGGATGAAATCACCTGTTAGGAAAATAATGGAGATAACCAGATTAAAGCAGATTTCACAACACTAATTGGAGAATCTTTCACTGGTGCTGTTTGGTGGTTGAGGTTAAATAGGATTGGATGATGGCTGCAGCAGTAGCCTATAAAAAGTCTTGGCCACTGATTTTGGAGTGAGGCCGCTTGAGTAGACTCGTCCAGTTGGGAAGACTCCAGGGACTGTCGATTAATAACAGAAGATTCATGAATCAACCCTGCCATGACCAGAGAGGTCTGATCATTATCTTCCTTGTGTGACTGGAGGTTTTGAATTTGGCAGTAACCTGGTTAAGAGGCTGAACAGAGGGAAAGCATACATATCTAGGTCATCCAAGGAATTGTTCAATTGTAAAAATATATAAGAGTATATAGCAAGAAGAAAATAGAAGTTTCACCTTATTATTATTGTTACTACGGTACTATTATTATTATTATTATTATTATTATTATTATTATTGTATATATGAAATGGTTTAAGTATTTTATATGCAATATGCTAAGGCTAACAGACTAACATGTGCTATATACTGTACAAACTATATACATCTCTTCCAACTTGCATAAGAATTGCATGAGAATTTCACTCAAAGACAATTTGGGCAGGATGCCATTTGTAATCAGAACTAAATGTATTAATGTTTTTTCCAGTTTTTCTTTACAGCATTTTGCCTTTCTCGTATTATTGTTGATATAGAGTTTGTGTAATTCTCACCTTTCATTTTTTTTTTTTTTTATGAAATGGACTAAGATTTTAGGCATTAATCATTCAAATCTTGTCATTTATTTCAGAAAGTGTTCAAATCAAGACTAACTTGTTTGAAGATGGCTGGAGATTATGTTACTGATACAACTCTTGTAGAATACTATAAAACAGTAGGCCACAAGAAATCTACAGAACTATATGTAAAGCATATGGAGGGTATAATTGATCACAAAGGAGAAAAATTGAAAACACTAGAGGTATGTACATATTTTATTCCTGTAAAGCCCTTTATGCAGAGTTAACTGAGATTTCAGAAGTTTTTGAGAGGTCATGAACAAGAGTTATGAGGGGGATCTTCGATTAATAAATCAGAAGCTGATGAAGACCTAAATGTGGTTATGAGTGAAATGGAAGCAAGGATAAAGAAACTTAGGAGATGGAAAACACCAAGTCAGGATAGAAGCAATTTAGAGATGATTTCAGCCAAAGCAGAAGTGACACCCTCATACTAATAAACTATATGGAATTAGGAAACAAAGCCTGATGATTGGGAATTGGAAGGCATAGCCAAGGTACCAAAGAAAGGTAACCTTAATGTGGTAACAAAGTGCCATGCACTACATTGGTTGAAATGAAAATATTCATTAAACCTATTCTTAATAAGCTGGAGAAAGAAAGTGATCAAAAGCTTAGAGGAACAAGCTGGTTTAAGAAATGACTGGAGTTGCAAAGATCAAATATTTGTGCTGGGTCATATTATGCAGTAGATTATGGAATTTAAAAAATCCCATCTGATGCCTTTTGTTCATTATGGCAAGGTGTTTAACACCATCAATTGACCATTATTATGAAAGCCTTGCATCACTATAATATTCCCATTAGATATGCAAGAATAATTGAAATTATCCTTGAACGAAGTAGGATTGAAAGTTTGTTATTTGTTTATACTTATGGTCAGTGTATTGTATATCAGTTAAGAGATTTGTGTTTATAGAATATAATCATTTTGAATAATGTATTTTGTTTTTTTCAATACTTGGGTAGGATAGTTTGTAGCCTCTGTTGATAATTGCTGTAGTTAATTTCAAAAGATTTATCGTGCATTGATAGCAATGTATGTACTTTTCTTATTTGTTGGATGGGAGTAAGCTTAAATTTGTATTTGAGCTCTTGCCCTACTTTTATTAGTATGAATCATATCTGAAGAATGCCAGTAAAGTTCAAGTGTTGCACCTTTTTTTATTGTAATGCTAATAGCTTCATTCTTATTTTGTAGCAAGAAAGGGTGCTTAAAGAAGAAGAAAGGTTGGCATCGAGGAACGAAGCTAAGGACCTTTTGACTCGGTTGTGTAGTGCGTTGCAAGTGAAGACTTATGATGGAATTTCACGTGAGGTACAGTGGCCTTATGAATAAATGTTCATAATTATATTTCAATATTTTATAGAACATTCCATTTTTGTAGATAAATTCTTGGCATTGGTAGCAAACAGGATTACAGTTTAGTTGTATTTACAAATTCATCATATAATTGTTGTTAAATAAATGGAAACGTATCTTTTTTTTTTTTTTTTTTTTTTTTTTTTTTTTGCAAAAAAACCATAACTTTTGCTTAGGATAATTGTATGTTGCCATTATTCTGAGACACGTTTTGCACCAGAAAAAGATGTCTTAGTGCATTTGTGCAGGTCACCAGCAATTATGGTGGTTACTTAACGGAATAATTCTGTATGTGGTTGAGTTAAGAATGAAAGGAAATTCTATGCCTTTAGAACCATTCTGGACTTTTGTATGTTCTCCAGTTGTTATTTATTTGTCATTTTAATAATAACAAATGATAAAATGAGTACCACACATATCAGCAAAGAGCTAGGGAAATGGTATAAAGACAACCAGGCAAGGCAAGGAAACCAGAATTCATTTATTCTATGGGAAAATAATGAGCTCCCAGTGTGAGGTAGACTGGAAATTCTCATGCGCTAGATAGTCATGGTTCCTACCCTTACTCCCATGTGACTACTTTGGGGAATGAGGTGGAGAGGGGTGCTCTCCCACACCCTGTCACAAGACTGAGCAGGAAGAGAGAGAAATAAGGAATTAGTTTTCCTCCTACATCCACTGGAGCAAGTATGAGAGCAATGTCTATTTTATGATCAATGTCTAGCTCTTTTGTCATGGCTGTGCTCCCAGGGTTGAGATGACTAATTAGACTTCCTACAAGAACTTTTAGATTTACCCTTCCTTCTTTTCCATCTGGTGTGGAGAACCAAAGCATTGTGAAGAGGAAGACAACAACAATGATCAATATGATGAAAATGATGGAGAAGAGGAAGACCATCTCCTTTTCTTCTTATCACAAAGTATGCTTGCTGTCCAATGATCAGAACTTGTAGAGGAAATTACCAAAAAGGGAGGCTCATTCTGATGAAGATCAGCTGGAAAGACAATGTCAAGTGATTGTTTGTGCTGTCTATAACTGTAGCTTTCAGACAAGCCGTGGACTCTGCTGGGGCATTAAAACTACCACAGCAGATGATTTGGTTGATGTGGGTTCTTTGTTGTTTTATCCACCAGACTATCAAGAATAATAGAGAAGGTTAGGCTACTCTGGAAAAACAAAGTGCTGAAATCCTTTGGAGGGAGCCAGAGAATTATAAATATAGGTGGTGGATTTGTGGTGTGAAAAGGGGTGGAGAGGGATGAGCTTGTGCACAGATTCTGGGATAGCAAAAGGATAGTTTTCCTTTCAAATAGATGAACACAGTAATGTATATATGATCCATTGCAAGGTTAGAGTCAGTGGAGTATGACAGTTGATATGTCAAGTAACATCCAGTGAATTGTGTTTTCCCGCCCAAAATTCTCAGGCTCCTCACATCATAGTCTACTTTTGCAGATTTAATTGGATTTGTTCAACCTATCCTAGTTTTCACAACATTTACTGCCATTGAAGCCAGCTAACTTTTAACATTTTGAAATACAAATATAAATTTGTATAACTAAAATAATTAAAATTACCACCTTTAGTGATGCAATAATTATCATGTTCTTAAAGGAAAAGTAGTAGATATTTTGTCATGATACAGAGTACCACAACCAGAAGTCCACATTATCTTCCAGATCTCTGTGAATGAATCCACCTGAGAAATTCCAATTACCTTGTACAAATAGGATGTTATTGAGTATCTAAAAGTTATGGTTTTACAGATTTAGCATACATGATATAATTTACAATGTATAGTCACATTCTAGATTAATTTAGCAATAAAATAAAAATGGAAATTTGATGAATGAAAGCTAAAGAAAACTATTACCTTAATATAAGTTGATAAGTGTACATCCTGTGAGCT
>NC_089754.1:39989770-40004770 GCF_040412425.1 Macrobrachium rosenbergii | reverse complement strand
TTTAACAGTACCTAGTGAATCTAGAGTATCCTAGGCTATGCTGTGAGGTTTCAGAGCCTAGACCATCTTAGTTAGTCGTGACCCTAACCTGACCTAATGTAGGGCATCTGCCCCGACTTGGAAGGTGTGGAGTTTTCCCCTCCCTTGTTTAGTAAAGATTTTCAATATTTTTGGCCATTTCCTAGATAACCCTGGTCTGAAGAAAACTCTGAACAAGTTTGAAGTTATTCCTCAAAACTGAGCTAATAACCATAAATTCTTGGCTATTACAGAACTCCAAAAGCCCACATATTGTTTTCAATACCCCGTAACTTAGCCTAGATCACTGAAATCGTAAAATATGGATGTTGGAGGACAGTGCTCAAAATATTTTCCCGAAGCTGGGAAGGAAAACATCAAAGTTAGGCTTAGATTCTCTTTTGTAATTCACTAATTCTTAATTGCCTACTGAGCTTACACTGTGTTTGGGCTTAGGCTAGGACTCTGTCTTAGCCACATTCTGTTATGACTCATTTGCCTGTACTCTTAATACTGCAATCATTAGCCGCGTCTACTGCCTTATTTTTAAAAAAAGCTTAAGTATAGTCTAAGTTAAATTATTGTTTAGGAAATTATTTGCATATAACTTACGTTATACGGTATTCTCCTTGTGCAAAAAGATCAGCTTCACAATTTGTGTATTTAGATACAACCAGCTTCACATTTGTGTGTATCTAGATGCAGTGTCAATTGAGATCAGTCAATCTAGATGCAGACGAGTGTGTATTGAAAGTCGTTTGTCTAAGTAGATGCATAGTTATTCCAAGAGTGTCAATATGGAGTCATAGTTGTTCGTAAACACTGTGTAAACAGATCCAATTCTGATTATTATTATTATTATTATTATAACAAAAACAAGTATTTCCACATTTCTTACCCCTGCATTTCTTCTTATCCCATGTATAATAAGTAGACCATGTTGCCTCAACAGCTTCAACCTTTTTTTATTCATTTGCATTCAACATCCACATTTATCACCCATAAAGTAGAGCTGGCTCACCCAGCATTTCATACATCCCACAATCACTTCCATAGATAATCAAGTCTCTTCCAGTCTTGTGCTAACACCTTGCTACCCTTCTTGTCTCATCTGTTCTACTTGCCCTCCCTCCTTATCCTACTATCATATGTCATATTTACTCTGAGACCTATATGAATCAACCACTCCCATTCTTTTACTGTCCATGTTACAGTTTTTCAATCTTTGTGGTATGTTTTACCCTCATATTTACTTTTGCTCATATTTACTTCCAGATTTTATGATTCAGAAGGCATGTTTATAAATTGGTTTTTGTAGCTTATTTTTATTTTTCAGTTAATGATTTCTCAGCTGTATTTATAAATACTATTTTTTTATGCTTAATTTTGTATTCTTGTGTAAGTTTATTTTTGTTTTTTCATATGTTCATTAAAAATTTGTCCTATGCAAATTTATTGAAGTATATTGAGTTAATATTGTCTTGTATTTCAGGAGATCAGAGATTACAATGAACGTGAAGCCACAATATTAACACTGCGAAAGAGTTTAAAAAGTTTACAAGAGAAGAATTCCCGGCAGCATAATGAAATAGAGAAAGTTCGTTCTTTGTAAGTGTTATTTGTCTACATAGTGTTGAAAAAATTGTCTCTCAACTGTTTCAGTGATGTTAATCCTAAAAGTTTTTGTAGCTGTTTGGTTGTCCCTTTTTATACGTAGGGATCCCAGACTCCAGCATACAGTATTGCTGTTTTTCAGAAATTTATGCTGTACCTAACCCAGCTATAACAAAGAATGAAATTAGTTATAACTTGAGGACCAAAGAATTATTCTAAACAAAAGTTTCAACTCGTTGAATTTCAGCAGTCAGTCATTACTGTAAGCCCCAACATTTTGTTTCATCACCATAGCCTAGTACTGTAGTTTTATTTCAAGAATTTCAAGGCAAATTCCTAGATCACCATCGTGCTCCACCTGTTATTTTATTACTAGTATAAGGTAGCACTCTTGAATTCAATAATGGTTTAATAATGGAACATTAGTACTTATATGCAATTTATTCTTACAATGAACAAACCAGTCTACATATAAACAGGAAAATAATGTTGAACAATGATTAATATTTCGTCCAGCCACCTCCTCTGTCGATGACTTCTTGTAGACATCTCGGCATCGACGACACCATACACAGTGAACGATAAAAATACATACAAATCCATTAAACACTTTCTTGTAGCTGTCTCGGCATTGACAGCACCATACACAGTGAATGATAAAAATACACACAAATCCATTGAACGCTTTCTTTACGGCAAATCTACATGGGTGAAAATAGTAGAATACAGTACAGTGAAAGACGTCATAGGTTTAAGCAAAGCATCTCAGACACCCCTTTCATTCAAAGTGGATAGTTTAACTATCACCAAGGTAGTTTCCCAGTTCTTGGCAGACTCGAAAGAGTGCCAACATTGCCATATACACGAGTAACCCAGACTAGGGGGAAAGGGAGTTTTGTGTAGGGCTGAACCATAAGGATTAGTAGGTCTTGGTTGACAATCCAACTCATTATTTGGAGATTGCTTAAATAAGATTTTTTCATGTACCCTCAACAACATCTGAAAGACTAAAATATTACAACACTCCAGGTAATAGTATAGTTGAAGTAAAAACCCCATTTGTTTCAGAGAGAAAACACTTTGAACAAACAGAAAAAATGTAGAACAAGGATGTTTAATAAAATGAGTTTGAGAATAAACAGAGAAAAGATGTAAAACAAGGATTTTCGATAAAATGAGTTTGGGAGGGCGTCTAAAAACAGAACAGATAGAGGCAAGAGGCTCCCTTCTCTTCTCGGAAACATAAGAGACAAAAGATATAACAGAATAAAAGAACAAACATCAAGGCTAAAACAAGAGTTGGTTTGCATTATATCAAAGGGCAAAACAAATTAGAATATCAAAGAGAAACGCTCGTAAGGCAAAAATGAGATAACAACTGTGCAGCATAACTGTGTAAGAACAGCTATGCACCAAGGAGTGGTGAATGAAACAAAAAATAAAAAGAGCAGACATGTTGTAAGGCTGCAGTATTTCCAAAATAAGCAAAATATCTTAAAACAACAATTACAGTACACTAAAAAACGAAGAGGAAATGAGTAAGTTGAATGGCAGACAGCAGAAGAAACATGTCTGTCTCAGGCCATGGAGGAAAGATAAAGTTAATGTGTGCCAACTGGATGGCAGGTCTTTCTCCCCAGCTGTTGGTAGCCAAATACCAATAATCACCTTGTTTTAAGTTTAATGGCCTGTTCCAGCTTGCGTTGAAAGTAAATCCCATATTTAAAGACCTCAGGTTTGTATGTTAGGAAAACTACAAATTACTTAAATTTGTCATTTTTTAATTAAAATCATGGTTGAAATGATGTAATTATATATTTTTATATGCTCATTACCCATAACATACTTACACTGTCAGACATTCATTATGTTTATAATATTCTTTTTAGGGCCAGTTTGAGGGTTGAAATTACATTTTACACATTTTATTCATAACGTAGTATATTTTTCAAACAGTATACATTATTGATTTATTAATAAAGCCAATTGATCCAGGATTATGCCTACACTACAAATAAGAACTACAGGTATTTTGGGGCTTCAGTTTTACTTATACAGTATCTAAGAAAATGACATTATAGCACTGAGCATAACTGGCAGTGCTGTAATCATGGAGGACAAATAGCTTCATTACTGATTGAGTAACAGCTATATAGGTGTAGAAAAGGACGACAGTATGTGTGGCTTAAATGTTTGTGTAACATTTGTGTGAGAAGTTTGAGAGTAGGAATTGCCTATGGTAGAATTGATAGAAATATCCTTTGGATTGCTGTGTAGATGCTTTCTTGCAAAAGTAATTTGTTGAGAGTGGTTGATAGTTTTTATGATAGAGTAACTAGTTTGGCACAAAAGGGTATCTGAGATAGGAGATGTATTGTCTTCATGGCTGTTCGATATTTTTACTTATAATGTATTAAGAGAAGTATGGGAATGGTGTAGGTGGAAAGGTCATGCATGGGCCCATGCATGACTATTCTTATTCAACATCTTTCCATCTGCATCAGTCCTATACTTCTCTCAATACATTACTTTGAATTAGAATGATTAGATTAGAATGCATTGTTAAACAGGATTTGCTGTAGTGGTTAACTTGAATATCAAATTCATTGTGTTTACAATTTTTTCAGATGGCTGCCATCTGTAACAGAACTTATTCAAAGCATCAGTTCAAGCTTTACCAGTTTCATGGAACGTTTGGGTTGTTCTGGAGAAGTGGACTTGATTCAGGATGACAAGGTTAGTGTGAATGTATTTTGTAATCTGAATATTGTAGTAATTATTAATGAACTGCATCTGTGAAACCCAAGTATAATAATTTGCACCAGAGGCAAGAAAGAATTGTTAATACCTAGCAAGCTATGTTCTTGTCATCCACATTATCCGGAATGCTTTAAAAAATAGTGTGTGCTATTTAACCTTTCAGGCATCATATCCTTCATTCTATTGAGATGTAAAATGCCATGCTGGCCAATTTCCATTGTAACAGTCAAGCTGCATTGGTTTTTTAATTTTTGTAAACGTATGAGAGGTTATGCTTAGTTATTGTAAAATCCATTTAAATTTAACATCTTATTTTATTATTGGTGACTAGACCAGTAGCATTACTTTTATTGATAACTTGAATTAAAACATAGTAGCTGATTTCCAAGGCAGGAACTGCAGATACTGCAACCAATAGTTTGACTCATGACCTCTGTCTAAACCATCATGATTAAAGTTAGTTGGATTTTCATGTATAACTGATTATTCTTTCAGAATTATTTTGCATACTTAAGTTTTTATTCACTTAAGAAAAGCTAGTTCACTCTTTTGATATTGCTATGTGTGTCGATGGGAGATGGATTTTGACTTACCTTCTTGCAGTAGCACAACTGTGTAGTTTATCAACATTTAGAAAAAGAGGGAATTCATATCATTTAATTTTAATTTAGGACTTTGAGAGAAAACCAGGCTCTAATGTAATTAATTATAATTATATAAATTAGAAGAGTAACACAAGGGAGCTCTAAGCACTAGCTCCTTGGCACCATGTTTACCTTAGTTGACAAAGCAAGAGTGCCACAAGCATACAGATTATATTCTGAGAGAACCACTTTAAAAGATACTTAATAACAAATAAGGACACTGCGGATTACGTTACATAAACAAGTAAAGTGCCACAATTATACAGATTATATACTGTGGAAATCTTCTCAAAGTTGATTGATGGATGGGGAGGCACCATGAGACAGTAGAGTGACAGCAGTACATGTACCTATTCTTCAATATGGAAATGCACATAATCACTTCGGGTGTTAAAGCATTGGGTAAAAGTTTACTTAAAGTGCTGAAGGCTGAGAGAGAAGTCATCCAAGGTAAAATATATGCAAACTGGGATTGATACTTATGAGGAATTTAACACAAGTAACGTTAACACCAATTCAGTAATTCATTAAGGCCTTTAAAAGGATTGCAAAATTCCTTAAGGCTTTAAGAGGATTGCAAGGAAGGAAATGAGCAGTGGGAAATACAGTTGGAGAAGGTGTTGCTGAAATAACTTTCCAATTCCACACAGTACCTGAATTCCTGGGACAAGGAGTCTTGAATGTAGAGCCAGTTGGAATTTTGTCAATAGGGACATCAATGGTTGGCACTAATGCGGCACTGGTTCGGTCAACAATAGACAGAGAGGATCTCTGTAAGTGGCTGGCAGGTTTGCCATTCAGCAAGGAGTCTGTCTGCTTCCAATAGAGGTCTACTTAATACTGCTTCCGTTTGACCTCTGACCTCCTCCTTATATGCGTTCCTGTTCCCGGGCTTTTGGTTTGGCTTAGCTGTAGAGGAGCGCGAATGCCATTACTCGTGCCTTCTGGCAATTCAGGTGTCCTATGCGCTTGTTGTTTGGTTTGCCTGGAAGAGGAGAGCATCTTGGCAGAAGGGCGTATTCAGCAAGGAGATGGGAAATCGAGAGGACAATAAGAGGGAAAGAGGTCAAGGATAGACAATGACCATAACGAATGGATAAGTGGAGATAGGTGCGGCCCGTAGAGGCCTACTTGCTTCTGTGTGGGCTGCTGGATTCTCCCGTGATAAGTACTTGTTGGGAAATTCAAATGTTGAAAAGCAGAGGGCTTCATAAGAGTATTCATTTTTCATAAATGCTCTTAGCAGTGTATTTATTTGCATTACTGTATTATTCAGATTTTTTTTTTTTTCCAGGATGACTACAGCAAATATGGTATAGCAATATTAGTTAAATTTCGTGGAGCAGATAAACTGCGCATTTTAACAGCTCAGCATCAGTCTGGAGGAGAGCGGGCATTGGCTACAGCACTTTACATGCTCTCTCTTCAGAATCTGACGTCTGTTCCTTTCAGATGTGTAGATGAAATTAATCAGGTGAGTGTACAATTTACAATTCATTTTACAATCGTCCCACTTCCTGACCCCATGTATAGGTCCCACAATACAGAAATTCTGAATACATGTATATTTGACAATACTGGGTTAATTTTTAACTCCAAATTCCCTTTTCACAGCACTTAGGTTACAGTTACTACTCCCAGAGAATTAGGTATTGTGTGTAAGGCTTTGTACAATTGCAGAGATACTAATATGAGTGCTGCATGTTTTAGTTCTTGTAATACCATTGTCTCGAGCTAAAGGTTTGACAGTCAGCACTGTTCAGTGCTGTGTATTGCAGCATCACTAAATTAGCCATGATGCAACTAGAGAAATGCTTCAACAGAATTAGATTCTCAAAAGCACACTGTAGTTAGGAGCCCTTACTGCTTATTTAACAGCTATTGCTTTTTTTTTTTTAATACGGGAAACCTGTAGTTGGTGTTAGGCATTTGTCAGTCTGCTGATGGTCACAGTATCTATCATAAGGTATTATTATCTTGCCCCATGAGTATGCGCTATCAACAGTCTTGAATTTTCATGCTATTCTATCCATTACCCTCTGTATCAGTTCCGCAGTCATTTCTGCCTTTTCTATCAGTCTCCCCATCCTATCCATGTTTTCTTTTTTTTTTTTTTTTTTTTTTTTCCCCCCTCTAATTTTCACCTTTCATGTGAGAACAAATCCTTAGGGTGAGTCGTATGTGTCAAAATTTAATATGCTGGGGTTGTTAAATGTTTCGTGATATTACAATAGTCTTACTGTTACTCTAAACATACAGTATTGATGTTTGATATGGCCTGCCAGCGTGATGATGAATACTTGAATTCTTTGCTCTTTATTGAGTGTTTCAGTAGTGCAATTAGTTATTTTCTACCTCCCTCTTGACAGGGCATGGATCCAGTGAATGAGCGTATGATGCTTTCAATGTTGATAGAAACAGCTGCAAGAGAAGAATCGAGTCAGTACTTCTTTGTTTCTCCTAAGGTAAGCAACATGGCAAAGAGCTGTTTCATTCATTTATTCCCAGTTATAAAGAAGTATATAAACATAGTAGGCTGTATTGCAAATGATCAGAAAAATTTTTGTCCACGAAATTCTATGCATGTAAAAAATTAAATTCCCATAGTGGCTCTAGTTTTAGATTCTTCATCTCTTTTGACTTTTTTATGGTATACTGTTTGCTAAATGTAGATATTTATGTGTAGAGCAGCTTAAAAATTATCTTATAAAGATCATTGTCTATATAGTATGCAAACCCCTTGTTTGACTTACTCTTAACATCTGGAATAGTGTGGTCAGGTGAGAGTTTTCATTCCTTATTCAGAAAACCAAATTATTAAAATGTTTCAAGGTGAATGTATCCTCACAACAAGGTGGAGCCCCAGTCATTACACCTATTTTCTATGTTCTTAGCTGTCTTATGTCAGTATTTATATATATTTTTTTATATATTGTAAAAGGTTGGCATAATGATTTCTTTTGTAATGTAGAATTATGTACAGGAGTAAATGATTCAGTGTAGTTAAAGCATATGTTGCAAATTAAAATGAAAAGGAAAACAAGGTTTTTGATATATAAAAAGGTTGATATTACTGGTAATTTGGTCATTGTATTTTTATTTCTTTTTGTACATTTCACATTTTTTTATATTTTTTGTGCAAAGTTAACCCTGATTACATCATTAAGGTCAAGTTCCATCATCCCCATTATATTGCAAAAGAATTTAAAACATGAGTAAACTGTATAGTAAGACTGAAGGGACAAAGGAAAGAAAAGCAAAATAATAGACAGAATTTGCGCAGACAGCTGAAAAAGAGCAGTGTAATTACAAGGGAAAAATATAATGCAAAACTCCTTAGAGACATTGAAGTTTATACAGTAACAGTAGGAAAGGGTGTAATCAACAAAACTGTAATACGTGGTGACCTAGATATAGGACGAGATTGTGGTTTAAGGTCTTTCATGAATTTTACCGTTTCTAACATGCAGTCGCACAAGTTCCTCTGTTAGTTTGTAACATGCCAAGAAAATAGTTAGAGAACAGGGGAAGCAGAATGGACAGCATATACAAGGGGAATAGGCTGTTTATAATTACCCTTCCATCATAATGCCCATTTCTGATGTTCAAGGTCTACTATCAGAAGATAACAATACAGATTAAATGTATTCAGTGAGATAAGTAAACAGTTGTAATTAACCATCTTAAAAAAAAATTAACATGTTTTCCGAACATATTCAATTGATATAATGACAACAAATATGGATGTGTTCCTTGAGAGACAACAGTTAAATAAATATAAATCTGTTCTTTAGGAAAATTTTCATTTATATCATGTTCAGGTACTGCAGTGTTCATGTCAAGTCAGTTAATCCAAACTTACAAATCTGATTTAATACAATTTGTCACCTGTCGTGTCAAAGTGAGTATACTTAGTAAACTTAATTAGGAAAAACCAAAGCAAATTTCCATAAATCTAGGGTAACTGTGGATGACTCCCTGTAGTTCAGTTGTGGAGAGATTTTCCCAGAAGATTTTACCTACAAGTCGGTTTATAATGTACCACCTATTGTATAAACAGTTATTTTACTGCTGGGTCAGAACACTTGTTAAAAATGCATTGTTAAAAATGCTATATAGGTAATAGATTCCAGCCATTTTTGTTTTTTAAAAATAATTTACATACATTAGCCTCACACATACATGTTAACACAAAAAAAGACCAGTTGTTAAGACAACTTTGTATCAGAGTTGTCTCATGTTTTAATTTACTTTGTAAACTTTTCATAATCTTGACCAATTGGCAAAAGAGAAATGTAGTGCAGTTAGTTGAAAGTTATTATTTTATTGCTGAAATGGTTTGTTGAAATATAGTACTCTCACAAAAACTATTGCAGATACATTTAGTGATGTATCATATGTGAATTTATCAACACCCAGAAATGTGCAATATATACATTTTGATATAACATAGTCAAAGTAAAAAAAAATGCTGTACAGACATTGTGAAAGTCTTAAGAAAAAATGTAATTCCTTGATCATCCACCCCTTCCCTGTTTGCACTGCTCATATGACTGCACCTTTCTCATTGTAATCATGCATGTGTACTTAACTGCAATGCAAGGCAAAAGTGCAAATGAAATATCATCAGTGGATCTCATAGTGTAAACTGTAAACTGGAGATGATGCTACTATTGGTTTTCCATGGTTCGAGGTTGCAAAGTGCAAATCTCAAAAGTGGATCTGTTGGTGCCAATTACACTGGAGATGAGGCTACTACTGTATTGGCTTCCATGGTTTAAGGTTGCAGACTTCCAACAAGGATTCTGGAGAGTCAGAGAGGACATTCGAAGAGGACAACATCTATGAGTAGTTGGGTAAGATGGCGGTGATCCTGTGTATTAGAAAATCACCTTTGCTGTCACTGGTACCCAGTATACTGATAATCAGTCATGATGGCAGGGACAAGTGTCATACCCAGGTTTAGCCAGTTCCAAGAAGCACTCAGAATCTTCAAAAAGCTTTTTGACCAGCCCATTTATGACAGGGAATGGTTATGTGTTGTCTTGATTAGGTCCCCTTGTGCTGCAAAGACCAACATCATGAGGCTTCAGCAGCGGAAATCTTGCTGTCAGAGTACGCTCAAGGATTAGGGCAGCCTCCCCTCTCCCAACGCTGTATACAGTTCCATCAGCGTCGTGTCATCCAGTTGCTCTGTCTTCTGTGTCAGAACCATGGCTGAGATGATCTGCCATTTACTGTCCCAGTACCACACCATTCTGCCAATTCTTAGGTCAAGCCAGAGTCATATGCCTCACTCAGCCTCAGGATAAGCCCTGGTGTCAGAACTCCTTCAGACAAGGATTTGCAAAGGATGTCTAGGATTTACAGCAGCAGGAACAACTACCACAATACTGTAGTAGCAGATGGGTCCTTGCCAAAGCATGGGCCGCAACAGCCATGGCCAAGTGCTTCAAGAAGTCGGTAAAGGAAGGTATCCTGAAAGACCCAGGGACAGCCAGAATGCCTTCAGCAACTCATGAAAGTCAGACGTAAACCGTGGAGACAAGTCCAGTGTTACAGTAGTTACAGGTACCTCAGGCTGACTAACGAACAAATGGGTGACATCCATTAGAAATGAGGAAGACCCATCTCAGAGACGAGAAGGATCATCTGAAGAATAAACCTAATATGGAAAAATCAGAATTACATCATGTCACTGCATTGTTGGATATTTTTGTTTAGCAATATTATCTTGAGAAAGCCCAGTATCACTTTGAATAGATGAAATGGAAAAAGAAAGAAATTTTGATGAAAACTGCCTATGCTTTGTTACCACTATGGGAAAAGATATAAGTAATGTTAGGTGCTATAGATGAGATGAGGGACTCCAGCTAGTTGAAAGGGTAGGTGTCACCTAATATAATCACAGCTTTGTATTAGTATTTGGTTCACTGCACTCAACAGTGTTAAGATGTAAGTGAAAAGATTGGCATATTTATTCTACAGTATAGACATGCTGCATGAAGGTCATACAGTATACAGTACATTAAAATTTCATCTTAAACATTATTAATACATTTTTACAGCTTCTACAAGGACTGAAATACAGCAGTCGAGTGAACACAGTTGTTGTGTTCAATGGATTCTTGAATGTTCCAAAATACCAGTTGTCAGTAAAAGAATGCATGAAACTTAGAAAAAAGAAGAATACAGAGAGGTCAAAGATGTAATCATTACATCAGGAAAGAAGTTAATTATTCCATCTGTATGGATGATTGTCATGTATTTTTTGTAATTTTTTGTAAGTCACAAGATATTTCTAAGGATGTTACCATATACTTGTGTGTTTCATTATCAATCCCTACAAAATATTATAATGTAATTCATATAATTTTTTTTATCTAAATTATAAATGTGAATTTTAAGTGGAAATGTGATGATGTCAAGTGGACCAAGATTATTGCATCAACTCAAATTTTTTTAATTAGTCTATCACATACTCATTATTAATTTATTTCATGTTCACTCATGGCTTTGGTTCAAAGGATCCCTGAAACCAACCGTATGATGCGTATATTTTATTTTTTCATTATATAAATAAAGAGGGCTATGTCATTACTTTGTGTTGGAAGGTTGCTTATCATGCTTGTTTTTTATATGGCTAAGTGGATAGATATCATGGAAGCTTTTTACAAGTTCCAGCGTCCTAAAGATACACAGAAATAAAAGGGAAACGTGTATTCATGTGTATATTTGTCATTTTTCAAAAGAAACAAAATGAATAGCTGAAGCTGTAAATATATTTATCTTCCTGCTGAGTTACCATACTGTGGGTTATTGCATAAGCAATGATTTTTTTCACTAAGACAACTAGAATATTACATTGTGAAAATCGACGTATTCAGACATCCTCTGAAGTATGTGTCTGCAATAAGTTTTGACATGTCAAAATCTGCATTTTAAAGATTATTTGCTACACTATTTGCAGAACTACAGTCTTCACATTAAAAATGGACTGTTGGTATTTGGTATCTTTGCGAAATACAGAAAAGCAGATGAAAGAATATTAAGTATTATTTCTGAATATGTATAACAGAAATGGAATAGAGCACCTTTATGCAATTGCACACAATTTATCAAACTAGAATTAAAGGCAATTTATGATCTGGGATGAATGTAAACAATGATTTTTTTGTGATTTTTTACTGGGTGAATCGCTTAAAATCATATGAAAGAATGCGGGGATTTGTTTCTGAATAGGGGAACAGAAATGAAGTAAGAGTACCTGCGTAGAGTTTTGCACAGTTTTAAAGCCCAAATTAAAGCTTGTCCTCTTTTAAACTATTTTGAGCAGTCGGGTGCTGAAAAAGCAGCACTGAAATGGCGAGGTGGTGAATTGGGCCACCCCCCCCTTCTGGGGAGATTCTTTGGTACCAGGTTCCAGACTGAAGTATCTTGAAGTTGAGAGTTCGGCAAAAGATATGGAGGTCAGTTCCTTTGTGAAGAAAAGTCAAAAGCTCTTAAAGAAAATCAGAAGGTTGGTGAAGAAATGATAAGACAATTGGACGTTGTAGCCATCAGGTCATAGTTATGGGATGGGATGCAGATTGTCCAGGCCTGCATTATCAAATATAAGAAATCACTCTGCAGTCTGCAAAACACAGACTGATATGAAAAACTATGAAATAATAGCCTCAGCCCAACATGAGGACGAGCTTACGACTTTAGAGTCAATTTTCATAAAAGCATTCATTCTCTTATTAAAATACTCAGACGTCTTCCATACCTTTGTTTATTATGTAATTGTTCTGCTGTTCTGTTTACTTCATACCGGTTTTACTTTTTTGTTTAGTCACTTTTTGGCCACATATGGGTTAGGTTTGTATTTGAGTATTTTAAGAAATGTATTTTTATCTTTATAGTTTTATTTAGTGACATTCCATTTTATTAAACAAAATTATATATGTTATTGTAGCTTTGAAAATGCAATGGGTTATTGTGAAATGCTGTCGGCTAACATAAATGCTATTCGTGTGCCTTTTCCTCTGCCCTTGGTCTCCGTATATACAGTATACAGTATTTACATATGTATACTGTATACTTATATATGTATATATACATAACTATACATATACATATATACGTACAGTCATACCCCGAACTTACGCAAGGTTAGGTTCCAGAACCCCTCACGCAGGGTGAATTTCCGCATAAGTTTGGCACGGTCTCTAAAAATGCTAACAAATGCTTATTTCTAAAGTTTAAACACTAAGTATGACCCTAATCATGCTCCCAAATAAAGTTAACTTTTAATGAAATTAAAGTTACTGTAATTTCATTTAAAAGTTAGCTTAATACATTACCCTTAAAAAAAGAAATAAATGGTTGACATAAAAATAGAGAGTTGGAAGAGAATTTCTCTCTCTCTCTCTCTCTCTCTCTCTCTCTCTCTCTCTCTCTCTCTCTCTCTCTCTCTCTCTCTCCCTCTGACCGATCTATTTTTAGAAGTCTTCCCAACTTCTTTTTAAAAACTTCTTTATTCTACGTCTCTTTCTCTTGTTATGTTTTAATATGTATTTGCCACACTAACTCATTTACACTTCGTAGATGGTACAGGTAAAATTTGATCAATTTAAACTATCTACTGTACAGGTAAAGATGTACAGAGAAATAATAAGTTGTAAAAATGTGTGAGCGCTAACTATGAACGAGAGGGTTGTCGTTACTTAAGAGTGGAATTATCAATTATTACAGAGACAGAGAATAACATGAGAGGGGGAGAGAGAGAGATATTGTCCTTACTTAGAATATCAAGTTGAGATTATTTATGAATTATTACGGAGACAGAGAAAATAACATGAGAGAGAGAGAAGTCATTCTTACGTTAGATATCAAAAGATGGAAATTCAGTACAGTATTAAACTAACTTTTAAATGAAATTAAAGTTACTGTAATTTCATTTAAAAGTTAGCGTAATACATTACCCTTAAAAAAAGAAATAAATGGTTAATGTAAGAATATAGGAGTGTGTGAAGATTAGTATATTATTTCTCTCTCCCCCCCCATTCCACCGATCTATTTTTAGAAGTCTTCTCAACCTCGTTTTTAAAAACTTCTTTATTTTGTCTCTTTCTCTTTGTTCTGAAATGCTCTATGTTTTAGAACGGCGCATTTACAGTTTGTAAACAGTACAGGTAAAATTAGATAAATTTAAAATTATCTACTGTACAGCTAAAGACATACAGAGAAACAGTAATATGTAGGTTGGCTAACTACGAACGAGAGAGAGAGAGATATAGATAACAGTTGTCCTTACTTAAAGAGAGTGAAATTTTTTATGAATTATTACGGACACAGAGAGAGAGAGAGAGAATTACAAGAAACATTCGACCACTGATCAGCAACACTCCCCCTTCTTGTCATGTTAAATGACATGTCTGACAGCTTTTGCCTTCAACCTTCTTACAAAAGGTGAGGGGAAGAATTTGTTTGTTTAAAATAATACAAATTTTGTAATTACAGTTATAGTATTATATTATTATTATTATTATTATTATTATTATTATTATTAATATTTGAAAATTAGTACTTATTATTAGGTAAAAAATCTATTTGTCATACAAAACAAACATACCTGTATACATACCATAAAAATTCTCTCATCTCAGTAAAGGAGAGAGAGAGAGAGAGAGAAATTATTACTTTTAATATTTAATGTTATTTAATTTACACATAAAAGCTTGAGAACTTATAAATTACACAAAAAATTAAACATAAACACTTTTGCAGGGTTTCTCAGTATTCGCAAATGTTCGTGTGTATTCGAAAAACTCATGTATGACCATTAGTTAGGTTCCAATGAAAAATTTGTGTGTGAATTTGTGCAACTCGAATTGCGCAAGTTCGGAGTATTACTGTACATATATATTGCAACGAGGGAAACCTCTTCCTTGCCAACCCTCCTGTCACAGTTACAGAAAAA